>NW_026529341.1:300000-477329 GCF_028500815.1 Rissa tridactyla | reverse complement strand
CAGGGAAAACTATGCCTTGTTCTAAAGCTCTTTGGGAACCGCTTGCGTAGCCCCACAGACCTGGGGGCTGCGGGCTCTCCTGCTGCCTTCAGCCTCAAAGCCACCCTTTCCCGCTTGGCGCCGGGCCAGGCACAAAAATGGCCATACGGCTGGAGATGGGTCCCCCGCCCAAAGAGCCAGCAGGGAAAACTATGCCTTGTTCTAAAGCTCTTTGGGAACCGCTTGCGTAGCCCCACAGACCTGGGGGCTGCAGGCTTTGCTGCTGCCTTCAGCCTCAAAGCCACTCTTTCCCACTTGGCGCTTCGCCAGGCATTAAAATGGCCATACGGCTGGAGATGGGTCCCCCGCCCAAAGAGCCAGCAGGGAAAACTATGCCTTGTTCTAAAGCTCTTTGGGAACCGCTTGCGTAGCCCCACAGACCTGGGGGCTGCGGGCTTTCCTGCTGCCTTCAGCCTCAAAGCCACCCTTTCCCACTTGGCAAAGCGCCAGGCACAAAAATCGCCTATGGCTGGAGATGGGTCTCCAGCCCAAGGAGCCAGCAGGGAAAACTATGCCTTGTTCTAAAGCTCTTTGGGAACCGCTTCCATAGCCCCACAGACCTGGGGGCTGCAGGCTTTCCTGCTGCCTTCAGCCTCAAAGCCACCCTTTCCCACTTGGCGCCGCATCAGGCACAAAAATGGCCTATGGCTGGAGATGGGTCCCCCGCCCAGAGAGCCAGCAGGGAAAACTATGCCTTGTTCTAAAGCTCTTTGGGAACTGCTTGCGTAGTCCCACAGACCTGGGGGCTGCGGGCTTTCCTGCTGCCTTCAGCCTCAAAACCACCCTTTTCCACTACGCACCGCGCTAGGCATAGAAATAGCCATACGACTGGAGATGGGTCCCCCGCCCAAAGAGCCAGCAGGGAAAACTATGCCTTGTTCTAAAGCTCTTTGGGAACCGCTTGCATAGCCCCACAGACCTGGGGGCTGCAGGCTTTGCTGCTGCCTTCAGCCTCGACAGCACCCTTTCCCACTTGGCGCCGCGCCAGGCACAAAAACGCCCTATGGCTGGAGATGGGTCCCCCGCCCAGAGAGCCAGCAGGGAAAATTATGCCTTGTTCTAAAGCTCTTTGGGAACTGCTTGCGTAGCCCCAGAGACCTGGGGGCTGCAGGCTTTCCTGCTGCCTTCAGCCTCAAAGCCACCCTTTCCCACTTGGCGCCGCGCCAGGCACAAAAATGGCCTATGGCTGGAGATGGGTCCCATGCTCAAAGAGCCAGCAGGGAAAACTATGCATTGTTCTAAAGCTCTTTGGGAACCGCTTGCGTAGCCCCACAGACCTGGGGGCTGCGGGCTTTCCTGCTGCATTCAGCCTCCACACCACCCTTTCCCACTTGGCGCCGCGACAGGCACAAAAATGGCCCATGGCTGGAGATGGGTCCCCCGCCCAAAGAGGCAGCAGGGAAAATTATGCCTTGTTCTAAAGCTCTTTGGGAACTGCTTGCGTAGTCCCACAGACCTGGGGGCTGCGGGCTTTCCTGCTGCCTTCAGCCTCAAAACCACCCTTTCCCACTACGCACCGCGCTAGGCATAGAAATAGCCATACGACTGGAGATGGGTCCCCCGCCCAAAGAGCCAGCAGGGAAAACTATGCCTTGTTCTAAAGCTCTTTGGGAACCGCTTGCGTGTCCCCACAGACCTGGGTGCTGCAGGCTTTGCTGCTGCCTTCAGCCTCAAAACCACCCTTTCCCACTTGGCGCCGCGCCAGGCACAAAAATGGCCATACGGCTGGAGATGGGTCCCCCGCCCAGAGAGCCAGCAGGGAAAACTATGCCTTGTTCTAAAGCTCTTTGGGAACCGCTTGCGTAGCCGCACAGACCTGGGGACTGCGGGCTTTCCTGCTGCCTTCAGCGTCAAAACCACCCTTTCCCACTTGGCGCCACGCCAAGCACAAAAATGGCCATACGGCTGGAGATGGGTCCCCCGCCCAAAGAGCCAGCAGGGAAAACTATGCCTTTTTCTAAAGCTCTTTGGGAACCGCTTGCGTAGCCCCACAGACCTGGGGGCTGCGGGCTTTGCTGCTGCCTTCAGCCTCAAAGCCACCGTTTCCCGCTTGGCGCCGGGCCAGGCACAAAAATGGCCATACGGCTGGAGATGGGTCCCCCGCCCAGAGAGCCAGCAAGGAAAATTATGCCTTGTTCTAAAGCTCTTTGGGAACCGCTTGCGTAGCCCCACAGACCTGGGGGCTGCGGGCTTTCCTGCTGCCTTCAGCCTCAAAGCCACCCTTTCCCACTTGGCGTCGCGCCAGGCACAAAAATGGCCTATGGCTGGAGATGGGTCCCATGCCCAAAGACCCAGCAGGGAAAACTATGCCTTGTTCTAAAGCTCTTTGGGAACCGCTTGCGTAGCCCCACAGACCTGGGGGCTGCGGGCTTTGCTGCTGCCTTCAGCCTCAAAGCCACCCTTTCCCACTTGGCGTCGCGCTAGGCACAAAAATGGCCATACGGCTGGAGATGGGTCCCCCGCCCAGAGAGCCAGCAAGGAAAATTATGCCTTGTTCTAAAGCTCTTTGGGAACCGCTTGCGTAGCCGCACAGACCTGGGGGCTGCGGGCTTTCCTGCTGCCTTCAGCCTCAAAGCCACCCTTTCCCACTTGGCGCCGCATCAGGCACAAAAATGGCCTATGGCTGGAGATCGGTCCCATGCCCAAAGAGCCAGCAGGGAAAACTATGCCTTGTTCTAAAGCTCTTTGGGAACCGCTTGCGTGGCCCCACAGACGTGGGGCCTGCAGGCTTTGCTGCTGCCTTCAGCCTCAAAGCCACCCTTTCCCACTTGGCGCCGCGCCAGGCACAAAAATGGCCTATGGCTGGAGATGGGTCCCATGCCCAAAGAGCCAGCAGGGAAAACTATGCCTTGTTCTAAAGCTCTTTGGGAACCGCTTGCTTGGCCCCACAGACCTGGGGGCTGCAGGCTTTGCTGCTGCCTTCAGCCTCAAAACCACCCTTTCCCACTTGGCGCCGGGCCAGGCACAAAAATGGCCATACGGCTGGAAATGGGTCCCCCGTCCAAAGAGCCAGCAGGGAAAACTATGCCTTGTTCTAAAGCTCTTTGGGAACCGCTTGCGTAGCCCCACAGACCTGGGGGCTGCAGGCTTTCCTGCTGCCTTCAGCCTCAAAACCACCCTTTCCCATGACGCACCGCGCCAGGCACAAAAATGGCCTATGGCTGGAGATGGGTCCCATGCCCAAAGAGCCAGCAGGGAAAACTATGCCTTGTTCTAAAGCTCTTTGGGAACCGCTTGCGTAGCCCCACAGACCTGGGGGCTGCGGGCTCTCCTGCTGCCTTCAGCCTCAAAGCCACCCTTTCCCGCTTGGCGCCGGGCCAGGCACAAAAATGGCCATACGGCTGGAGATGGGTCCCCCGCCCAAAGAGCCAGCAGGGAAAACTATGCCTTGTTCTAAAGCTCTTTGGGAACCGCTTGCGTAGCCCCACAGACCTGGGGGCTGCGGGCTTTGCTGCTGCCTTCAGCCTCAAAGCCACTCTTTCCCACTTGGCGCTTCGCCAGGCATTAAAATGGCCATACGGCTGGAGATGGGTCCCCCGCCCAAAGAGCCAGCAGGGAAAACTATGCCTTGTTCTAAAGCTCTTTGGGAACCGCTTGCGTAGCCCCACAGACCTGGGGGCTGCGGGCTTTCCTGCTGCCTTCAGCCTCAAAGCCACCCTTTCCCACTTGGCAAAGCGCCAGGCACAAAAATCGCCTATGGCTGGAGATGGGTCTCCAGCCCAAGGAGCCAGCAGGGAAAACTATGCCTTGTTCTAAAGCTCTTTGGGAACCGCTTCCATAGCCCCACAGACCTGGGGGCTGCAGGCTTTCCTGCTGCCTTCAGCCTCAAAGCCACCCTTTCCCACTTGGCGCTGCATCAGGCACAAAAATGGCCTATGGCTGGAGATGGGTCCCATGCCCAAAGACCCAGCAAGGAAATCTATGCCTTGTTCTAAAGATCTTTGGCAACCTCTTGCATAGCCCCACAGACCTGGGGGCTGCAGGCTTTGCCGCTGACTTCAGCCACGACAGCACCCTTTCCCACTTGGCGCCGCGCCAGGCACAAAAACGGCCTATGGCTGGAGATGGGTCCCCCGCCCAAAGAGCCAGCAGGGAAAACTATGCCTTGTTCTAAAGCTCTTTGGAAACCGCTTGCGTAGCTGCACAGACCTGGGGGCTGCAGGCTTTCCTGCTGCCTTCAGCCTCGACACCACCCTTTCCCACTTGGCGTCGCGCCAGGCACAAAAATGGCCTATGGCTGGAGATGGGTCCCATGCCCAAAGAGCCAGCAGGGAAAACTATGCCTTGTTCTAAAGCTCTTTGGGAACCGCTTGCGTAGCCCCACAGACCTGGGGGCTGCGGGCTCTCCTGCTGCCTTCAGCCTCAAAGCCACCCTTTCCCGCTTGGCGCCGGGCCAGGCACAAAAATGGCCATACGGCTGGAGATGGGTCCCCCGCCCAAAGAGCCAGCAGGGAAAACTATGCCTTGTTCTAAAGCTCTTTGGGAACCGCTTGCGTAGCCCCACAGACCTGGGGGCTGCGGGCTTTGCTGCTGCCTTCAGCCTCAAAGCCACTCTTTCCCACTTGGCGCTTCGCCAGGCATTAAAATGGCCATATGGCTGGAGATGGGTCCCCCGCCCAAAGAGCCAGCAGGGAAAACTATGCCTTGTTCTAAAGCTCTTTGGGAACCGCTTGCGTAGCCCCACAGACCTGGGGGCTGCGGGCTTTCCTGCTGCCTTCAGCCTCAAAGCCACCCTTTCCCACTTGGCAAAGCGCCAGGCACAAAAATCGCCTATGGCTGGAGATGGGTCTCCAGCCCAAGGAGCCAGCAGGGAAAACTATGCCTTGTTCTAAAGCTCTTTGGGAACCGCTTCCATAGCCCCACAGACCTGGGGGCTGCAGGCTTTCCTGCTGCCTTCAGCCTCAAAGCCACCCTTTCCCACTTGGCGCTGCATCAGGCACAAAAATGGCCTATGGCTGGAGATGGGTCCCATGCCCAAAGACCCAGCAAGGAAATCTATGCCTTGTTCTAAAGATCTTTGGCAACCTCTTGCATAGCCCCACAGACCTGGGGGCTGCAGGCTTTGCTGCTGACTTCAGCCACGACAGCACCCTTTCCCACTTGGCGCCGCGCCAGGCACAAAAACGGCCTATGGCTGGAGATGGGTCCCCCGCCCAAAGAGCCAGCAGGGAAAACTATGCCTTGTTCTAAAGCTCTTTGGAAACCGCTTGCGTAGCTGCACAGACCTGGGGGCTGCAGGCTTTCCTGCTGCCTTCAGCCTCGACACCACCCTTTCCCACTTGGCGTCGCGCCAGGCACAAAAATGGCCTATGGCTGGAGATGGGTCCCATGCCCAAAGACCCAGCAGGGAAAACTATGACTTGTTCTAAAGCTCTTTGGGAACCGCTTGCGTAGCCCCACAGACCTTGGGGCTGCAGGCTTTGCTCCTGCCTTCAGCCTCAAAGCCACCCTTTCCCACTTGGTGCCGCGCCAGGCACAAAAATGGCCATACGGCTGGAGATGGGTCCCCCGCCCAAAGAGCCAGCAGGGAAAACTATGCCTTGTTCTAAAGCTCTTTGGGAACCGCTTGCGTAGCCCCACAGACCTGGGGGCTGCAGGCTTTCCTGCTGTCTTCAGCCTCAAAGCCACCCTTTCCCACTTGGCGCCGCATCAGGCACAAAAATGGCCTATGGCTGGAGATGGGTCCCCCGCCCAGAGAGCCAGCAGGGAAAACTATGCCTTGTTCTAAAGCTCTTTGGGAACTGCTTGCGTAGTCCCACAGACCTGGGGGCTGCGGGCTTTCCTGCTGCCTTCAGCCTCAAAACCACCCTTTCCCACTACGCACCGCGCTAGGCATAGAAATAGCCATACGACTGGAGATGGGTCCCCCGCCCAAAGAGCCAGCAGGGAAAACTATGCCTTGTTCTAAAGCTCTTTGGGAACCGCTTGCATAGCCCCACAGACCTGGGGGCTGCAGGCTTTGCTGCTGCCTTCAGCCTCGACAGCACCCTTTCCCACTTGGCGCCGCGGCAGGCACAAAAACGGCCTATGGCTGGAGATGGGTCCCCCGCCCAGAGAGCCAGCAGGGAAAATTATGCCTTGTTCTAAAGCTCTTTGGGAACTGCTTGCGTAGCCCCAGAGACCTGGGGGCTGCAGGCTTTCCTGCTGCCTTCAGCCTCAACGCCACCCTTTCCCACTTGGCGCCGCGCCAGGCACAAAAATGGCCTATGGCTGGAGATGGGTCCCATGCTCAAAGAGCCAGCAGGGAAAACTATGCATTGTTCTAAAGCTCTTTGGGAACCGCTTGCGTAGCCCCACAGACCTGGGGGCTGCGGGCTTTCCTGCTGCATTCAGCCTCCACACCACCCTTTCCCACTTGGCGCCGCGACAGGCACAAAAATGGCCCATGGCTGGAGATGGGTCCCATGCCCAAAGAGGCAGCAGGGAAAACTATGCCTTGTTCTAAAGCTCTTTGGGAACTGCTTGCGTAGTCCCACAGACCTGGGGGCTGCGGGCTTTCCTGCTGCCTTCAGCCTCAAAGCCACCCTTTCCCACTTGGCAAAGCGCCAGGCACAAAAATCGCCTATGGCTGGAGATGGGTCTCCAGCCCAAGGAGCCAGCAGGGAAAACTATGCCTTGTTCTAAAGCTCTTTGGGAACCGCTTCCATAGCCCCACAGACCTGGGGGCTGCAGGCTTTCCTGCTGCCTTCAGCCTCAAAGCCACCCTTTCCCACTTGGCGCTGCATCAGGCACAAAAATGGCCTATGGCTGGAGATGGGTCCCATGCCCAAAGACCCAGCAAGGAAATCTATGCCTTGTTCTAAAGATCTTTGGCAACCTCTTGCATAGCCCCACAGACCTGGGGGCTGCAGGCTTTGCTGCTGACTTCAGCCACGACAGCACCCTTTCCCACTTGGCGCCGCGCCAGGCACAAAAACGGCCTATGGCTGGAGATGGGTCCCCCGCCCAAAGAGCCAGCAGGGAAAACTATGCCTTGTTCTAAAGCTCTTTGGAAACCGCTTGCGTAGCTGCACAGACCTGGGGGCTGCAGGCTTTCCTGCTGCCTTCAGCCTCGACACCACCCTTTCCCACTTGGCGTCGCGCCAGGCACAAAAATGGCCTATGGCTGGAGATGGGTCCCATGCCCAAAGACCCAGCAGGGAAAACTATGACTTGTTCTAAAGCTCTTTGGGAACCGCTTGCGTAGCCCCACAGACCTTGGGGCTGCAGGCTTTGCTCCTGCCTTCAGCCTCAAAGCCACCCTTTCCCACTTGGTGCCGCGCCAGGCACAAAAATGGCCATACGGCTGGAGATGGGTCCCCCGCCCAAAGAGCCAGCAGGGAAAACTATGCCTTGTTCTAAAGCTCTTTGGGAACCGCTTGCGTAGCCCCACAGACCTGGGGGCTGCAGGCTTTCCTGCTGTCTTCAGCCTCAAAGCCACCCTTTCCCACTTGGCGCCGCATCAGGCACAAAAATGGCCTATGGCTGGAGATGGGTCCCCCGCCCAGAGAGCCAGCAGGGAAAACTATGCCTTGTTCTAAAGCTCTTTGGGAACTGCTTGCGTAGTCCCACAGACCTGGGGGCTGCGGGCTTTCCTGCTGCCTTCAGCCTCAAAACCACCCTTTCCCACTACGCACCGCGCTAGGCATAGAAATAGCCATACGACTGGAGATGGGTCCCCCGCCCAAAGAGCCAGCAGGGAAAACTATGCCTTGTTCTAAAGCTCTTTGGGAACCGCTTGCATAGCCCCACAGACCTGGGGGCTGCAGGCTTTGCTGCTGCCTTCAGCCTCGACAGCACCCTTTCCCACTTGGCGCCGCGGCAGGCACAAAAACGGCCTATGGCTGGAGATGGGTCCCCCGCCCAGAGAGCCAGCAGGGAAAATTATGCCTTGTTCTAAAGCTCTTTGGGAACTGCTTGCGTAGCCCCAGAGACCTGGGGGCTGCAGGCTTTCCTGCTGCCTTCAGCCTCAACGCCACCCTTTCCCACTTGGCGCCGCGCCAGGCACAAAAATGGCCTATGGCTGGAGATGGGTCCCATGCTCAAAGAGCCAGCAGGGAAAACTATGCATTGTTCTAAAGCTCTTTGGGAACCGCTTGCGTAGCCCCACAGACCTGGGGGCTGCGGGCTTTCCTGCTGCATTCAGCCTCCACACCACCCTTTCCCACTTGGCGCCGCGACAGGCACAAAAATGGCCCATGGCTGGAGATGGGTCCCATGCCCAAAGAGGCAGCAGGGAAAACTATGCCTTGTTCTAAAGCTCTTTGGGAACCGCTTGCGTAGTCCCACAGACCTGGGGGCTGCGGGCTTTCCTGCTGCCTTCAGCCTCGACACCACCCTTTCCCACTACGCACCGCGCTAGGCATAGAAATAGCCATACGACTGGAGATGGGTCCCATGCCCAAAGAGGCAGCAGGGAAAACTATGCCTTGTTCTAAAGCTCTTTGGGAACCGCTTGCGTGTCCCCACAGACCTGGGTGCTGCAGGCTTTGCTGCTGCCTTCAGCCTCAAAACCACCCTTTCCCACTTGGCGCCGCGCCAGGCACAAAAATGGCCATACGGCTGGAGATGGGTCCCCCGCCCAGAGAGCCAGCAGGGAAAACTATGCCTTGTTCTAAAGCTCTTTGGGAACCGCTTGCGTAGCCGCACAGACCTGGGGGCTGCGGGCTTTCCTGCTGCCTTCAGCGTCAAAACCACCCTTTCCCACTTGGCGCCGCGCCAAGCACAAAAATGGCCATACGGCTGGAGATGGGTCCCCCGCCCAAAGAGCCAGCAGGGAAAACTATGCCTTGTTCTAAAGCTCTTTGGGAACCGCTTGCGTAGCCCCACAGACCTGGGGGCTGCGGGCTTTGCTGCTGCCTTCAGCCTCAAAGCCACCGTTTCCCGCTTGGCGCCGGGCCAGGCACAAAAATGGCCATACGGCTGGAGATGGGTCCCCCGCCCAAAGAGCCAGCAGGGAAAACTATGCCTTGTTCTAAAGCTCTTTGGGAACCGCTTGCGTAGCCCCACAGACCTGGGGGCTGCGGGCTTTCCTGCTGCCTTCAGCCTCAAAACCACCCTTTCCCACTTGGCGCCGCGCCAGGCACAAAAATGGCCATACGGCTGGGGATGGGTCCCCCGCCCAAAGAGCCAGCAGGGAAAACTATGCCTTGTTCTAAAGCTCTTTGGGAACCGCTTGTGTAGCCCCACAGACCTGGGGGCTGCGGGCTTTCCTGCTGCCTTCAGCCTCGACACCACCCTTTCCCACTTGGCGCCGCGCCAGGCACAAAAATGGCCATACGGCTGGAGATGGGTCCCCCGCCCAGAGAGCCAGCAAGGAAAATTATGCCTTGTTCTAAAGCTCTTTGGGAACCGCTTGCGTAGCCCCACAGACCTGGGGGCTGCGGGCTTTCCTGCTGCCTTCAGCCTCAAAGCCACCCTTTCCCACTTGGCGTCGCGCCAGGCACAAAAATGGCCTATGGCTGGAGATGGGTCCCATGCCCAAAGACCCAGCAGGGAAAACTATGCCTTGTTCTAAAGCTCTTTGAGAACCGCTTGCGTAGCCCCACAGACCTGGGGGCTGCGGGCTTTGCTGCTGCCTTCAGCCTCAAAGCCACCCTTTCCCACTTGGCGTCGCGCTAGGCACAAAAATGGCCATACGGCTGGAGATGGGTCCCCCGCCCAGAGAGCCAGCAAGGAAAATTATGCCTTGTTCTAAAGCTCTTTGGGAACCGCTTGCGTAGCCGCACAGACCTGGGGGCTGCGGGCTTTCCTGCTGCCTTCAGCCTCAAAGCCACCCTTTCCCACTTGGCGCCGCATCAGGCACAAAAATGGCCTATGGCTGGAGATGGGTCCCATGCCCAAAGAGCCAGCAAGGAAAACTATGCCTTGTTCTAAAGCTCTTTGGGAACCGCTTGCGTAGCCCCACAGACCTGGGGGCTGCAGGCTTTCCTGCTGCCTTCAGCCTCAAAGCCACCCTTTCCCACTTGGCACTCCATCAGGCAAAAAAATGGCCTATGGCTGGAGATCGGTCCCATGCCCAAAGAGCCAGCAGGGAAAACTATGCCTTGTTCTAAAGCTCTTTGGGAACCGCTTGCGTGGCCCCACAGACGTGGGGCCTGCAGGCTTTGCTGCTGCCTTCAGCCTCGACACCACCCTTTCCCACTTGGCGCCGCGCCAGGCACAAAAATGGCCTATGGCTGGAGATGGGTCCCATGCCCAAAGAGCCAGCAGGGAAAACTATGCCTTGTTCTAAAGCTCTTTGGGAACCGCTTGCTTGGCCCCACAGACCTGGGGGCTGCAGGCTTTGCTGCTGCCTTCAGCCTCAAAACCACCCTTTCCCACTTGGCGCCGGGCCAGGCACAAAAATGGCCATACGGCTGGAAATGGGTCCCCCGTCCAAAGAGCCAGCAGGGAAAACTATGCCTTGTTCTAAAGCTCTTTGGGAACCGCTTGCGTAGCCCCACAGACCTGGGGGCTGCAGGCTTTCCTGCTGCCTTCAGCCTCAAAACCACCCTTTCCCATGACGCACCGCGCCAGGCACAAAAATGGCCTATGGCTGGAGATGGGTCCCATGCCCAAAGAGCCAGCAGGGAAAACTATGCCTTGTTCTAAAGCTCTTTGGGAACCGCTTGCGTAGCCCCACAGACCTGGGGGCTGCGGGCTCTCCTGCTGCCTTCAGCCTCAAAGCCACCCTTTCCCGCTTGGCGCCGGGCCAGGCACAAAAATGGCCATACGGCTGGAGATGGGTCCCCCGCCCAAAGAGCCAGCAGGGAAAACTATGCCTTGTTCTAAAGCTCTTTGGGAACCGCTTGCGTAGCCCCACAGACCTGGGGGCTGCGGGCTTTGCTGCTGCCTTCAGCCTCAAAGCCACTCTTTCCCACTTGGCGCTTCGCCAGGCATTAAAATGGCCATATGGCTGGAGATGGGTCCCCCGCCCAAAGAGCCAGCAGGGAAAACTATGCCTTGTTCTAAAGCTCTTTGGGAACTGCTTGCGTAGCCCCACAGACCTGGGGGCTGCGGGCTTTCCTGCTGCCTTCAGCCTCAAAGCCACCCTTTCCCACTTGGCAAAGCGCCAGGCACAAAAATCGCCTATGGCTGGAGATGGGTCTCCAGCCCAAGGAGCCAGCAGGGAAAACTATGCCTTGTTCTAAAGCTCTTTGGGAACCGCTTCCATAGCCCCACAGACCTGGGGGCTGCAGGCTTTCCTGCTGCCTTCAGCCTCAAAGCCACCCTTTCCCACTTGGCGCTGCATCAGGCACAAAAATGGCCTATGGCTGGAGATGGGTCCCATGCCCAAAGACCCAGCAAGGAAATCTATGCCTTGTTCTAAAGATCTTTGGCAACCTCTTGCATAGCCCCACAGACCTGGGGGCTGCAGGCTTTGCTGCTGACTTCAGCCACGACAGCACCCTTTCCCACTTGGCGCCGCGCCAGGCACAAAAACGGCCTATGGCTGGAGATGGGTCCCCCGCCCAAAGAGCCAGCAGGGAAAACTATGCCTTGTTCTAAAGCTCTTTGGAAACCGCTTGCGTAGCTGCACAGACCTGGGGGCTGCAGGCTTTCCTGCTGCCTTCAGCCTCGACACCACCCTTTCCCACTTGGCGTCGCGCCAGGCACAAAAATGGCCTATGGCTGGAGATGGGTCCCATGCCCAAAGACCCAGCAGGGAAAACTATGACTTGTTCTAAAGCTCTTTGGGAACCGCTTGCGTAGCCCCACAGACCTTGGGGCTGCAGGCTTTGCTCCTGCCTTCAGCCTCAAAGCCACCCTTTCCCACTTGGTGCCGCGCCAGGCACAAAAATGGCCATACGGCTGGAGATGGGTCCCCCGCCCAAAGAGCCAGCAGGGAAAACTATGCCTTGTTCTAAAGCTCTTTGGGAACCGCTTGCGTAGCCCCACAGACCTGGGGGCTGCAGGCTTTCCTGCTGTCTTCAGCCTCAAAGCCACCCTTTCCCACTTGGCGCCGCATCAGGCACAAAAATGGCCTATGGCTGGAGATGGGTCCCCCGCCCAGAGAGCCAGCAGGGAAAACTATGCCTTGTTCTAAAGCTCTTTGGGAACTGCTTGCGTAGTCCCACAGACCTGGGGGCTGCGGGCTTTCCTGCTGCCTTCAGCCTCAAAACCACCCTTTCCCACTACGCACCGCGCTAGGCATAGAAATAGCCATACGACTGGAGATGGGTCCCCCGCCCAAAGAGCCAGCAGGGAAAACTATGCCTTGTTCTAAAGCTCTTTGGGAACCGCTTGCATAGCCCCACAGACCTGGGGGCTGCAGGCTTTGCTGCTGCCTTCAGCCTCGACAGCACCCTTTCCCACTTGGCGCCGCGCCAGGCACAAAAACGGCCTATGGCTGGAGATGGGTCCCCCGCCCAGAGAGCCAGCAGGGAAAATTATGCCTTGTTCTAAAGCTCTTTGGGAACTGCTTGCGTAGCCCCAGAGACCTGGGGGCTGCAGGCTTTCCTGCTGCCTTCAGCCTCAAAGCCACCCTTTCCCACTTGGCGCCGCGCCAGGCACAAAAATGGCCTATGGCTGGAGATGGGTCCCATGCTCAAAGAGCCAGCAGGGAAAACTATGCATTGTTCTAAAGCTCTTTGGGAACCGCTTGCGTAGCCCCACAGACCTGGGGGCTGCGGGCTTTCCTGCTGCATTCAGCCTCCACACCACCCTTTCCCACTTGGCGCCGCGACAGGCACAAAAATGGCCCATGGCTGGAGATGGGTCCCCCGCCCAAAGAGAGAGCAGGGAAAATTATGCCTTGTTCTAAAGCTCTTTGGGAACTGCTTGCGTAGTCCCACAGACCTGGGGGCTGCGGGCTTTCCTGCTGCCTTCAGCCTCAAAACCACCCTTTCCCACTACGCACCGCGCTAGGCATAGAAATAGCCATACGACTGGAGATGGGTCCCCCGCCCAAAGAGCCAGCAGGGAAAACTATGCCTTGTTCTAAAGCTCTTTGGGAACCGCTTGCGTGTCCCCACAGACCTGGGTGCTGCAGGCTTTGCTGCTGCCTTCAGCCTCAAAGCCACCCTTTCCCACTTGGCGCCGCGCCAGGCACAAAAATGGCCATACGGCTGGAGATGGGTCCCCCGCCCAGAGAGCCAGCAGGGAAAACTATGCCTTGTTCTAAAGCTCTTTGGGAACCGCTTGCGTAGCCGCACAGACCTGGGGGCTGCGGGCTTTCCTGCTGCCTTCAGCGTCAAAACCACCCTTTCCCACTTGGCGCCGCGCCAAGCACAAAAATGGCCATACGGCTGGAGATGGGTCCCCCGCCCAAAGAGCCAGCAGGGAAAACTATGCCTTTTTCTAAAGCTCTTTGGGAACCGCTTGCGTAGCCCCACAGACCTGGGGGCTGCGGGCTTTGCTGCTGCCTTCAGCCTCAAAGCCACCGTTTCCCGCTTGGCGCCGGGCCAGGCACAAAAATGGCCATACGGCTGGAGATGGGTCCCCCGCCCAAAGAGCCAGCAGGGAAAACTATGCCTTGTTCTAAAGCTCTTTGGGAACCGCTTGCGTAGCCCCACAGACCTGGGGGCTGCGGGCTTTCCTGCTGCCTTCAGCCTCAAAACCACCCTTTCCCACTTGGCGCCGCGCCAGGCACAAAAATGGCCATACGGCTGGAGATGGGTCCCCCGCCCAAAGAGCCAGCAGGGAAAACTATGCCTTGTTCTAAAGCTCTTTGGGAACCGCTTGTGTAGCCCCACAGACCTGGGGGCTGCGGGCTTTCCTGCTGCCTTCAGCCTCGACACCACCCTTTCCCACTTGGCGCCGCGCCAGGCACAAAAATGGCCATACGGCTGGAGATGGGTCCCCCGCCCAGAGAGCCAGCAAGGAAAATTATGCCTTGTTCTAAAGCTCTTTGGGAACCGCTTGCGTAGCCCCACAGACCTGGGGGCTGCGGGCTTTCCTGCTGCCTTCAGCCTCAAAGCCACCCTTTCCCACTTGGCGTCGCGCCAGGCACAAAAATGGCCTATGGCTGGAGATGGGTCCCATGCCCAAAGACCCAGCAGGGAAAACTATGCCTTGTTCTAAAGCTCTTTGGGAACCGCTTGCGTAGCCCCACAGACCTGGGGGCTGCGGGCTTTGCTGCTGCCTTCAGCCTCAAAGCCACCCTTTCCCACTTGGCGTCGCGCTAGGCACAAAAATGGCCATACGGCTGGAGATGGGTCCCCCGCCCAGAGAGCCAGCAAGGAAAATTATGCCTTGTTCTAAAGCTCTTTGGGAACCGCTTGCGTAGCCGCACAGACCTGGGGGCTGCGGGCTTTCCTGCTGCCTTCAGCCTCAAAGCCACCCTTTCCCACTTGGCGCCGCATCAGGCACAAAAATGGCCTATGGCTGGAGATGGGTCCCATGCCCAAAGAGCCAGCAAGGAAAACTATGCCTTGTTCTAAAGCTCTTTGGGAACCGCTTGCGTAGCCCCACAGACCTGGGGGCTGCAGGCTTTCCTGCTGCCTTCAGCCTCAAAGCCACCCTTTCCCACTTGGCACTCCATCAGGCAAAAAAATGGCCTATGGCTGGAGATAGGTCCCATGCCCAAAGAGCCAGCAGGGAAAACTATGCCTTGTTCTAAAGCTCTTTGGGAACCGCTTGCGTGGCCCCACAGACGTGGGGCCTGCAGGCTTTGCTGCTGCCTTCAGCCTCAAAGCCACCCTTTCCCACTTGGCGCCGCGCCAGGCACAAAAATGGCCTATGGCTGGAGATGGGTCCCATGCCCAAAGAGCCAGCAGGGAAAACTATGCCTTGTTCTAAAGCTCTTTGGGAACCGCTTGCTTGGCCCCACAGACCTGGGGGCTGCAGGCTTTGCTGCTGCCTTCAGCCTCAAAGCCACCCTTTCCCACTTGGCGCCGCGCCAGGCACAAAAATGGCCATACGGCTGGAGATGGGTCCCCCGCCCAAAGAGCCAGCAGGGAAAACTATGCCTTGTTCTAAAGCTCTTTGGGAACCGCTTGCGTAGCCCCACAGACCTGGGGGCTGCGGGCTTTCCTGCTGCCTTCAGCGTCAAAACCACCCTTTACCACTACGCACCGCGCCAGGCACAAAAATGGCCATACGGCTGGAAATGGGTCCCCCGTCCAAAGAGCCAGCAGGGAAAACTATGCCTTCTTCTAAAGCTCTTTGGGAACCGCTTGCGTAGCCCCACAGACCTGGGGGCTGCAGGCTTTCCTGCTGCCTTCAGCCTCAAAGCCACCCTTTCCCACTTGGCGCCCTATCAGGCACAAAAATGGCCTATGGCTGGAGATGGGTCCCATGCCCAAAGAGCCATCAGGGAAAACTATGCCTTGTTCTAAAGCTCTTTGGGAACCGCTTGCGTAGCCCCACACACGTGGGGGCTGCGGGCTTTCCTGCTGCCTTCAGCCTCAAAGCCACCCTTTCCCACTTGGTGTCGCGCCAGGCACAAAAATGGCCTATGGCTGGAGATGGGTCCCATGCCCAAAGACCCAGCAGGGAAAACTATGCCTTGTTCTAAAGCTCTTTGGGAACCGCTTGCGTAGCCCTACAGACATGGGGGCTGCGGGCTTTCCTGCTGCCTTCAGCCTCGACACCACCCTTTCCCACTTGGCGCCGTGCCAGGCACAAAAATGGCCATACGGCTGGAGATGGGTCCCCCGCCCAAAGAGCCAGCAGGGAAAACTATGCCTTGTTCTAAAGCTCTTTGGGAACCGCTTGCGTAGCCCCAAAGACCTGGGGGCTGCGGGCTTTCCTGCTGCCTTCAGCCTCAAAACCACCCTTTCCCACTACGCACCGCGCCAGGCATAAAAATAGCCATACGACTGGAGATGGGTCCCCCGCCCAAAGAGCCAGCAGGGAAAACTATGCCTTGTTCTAAAGCTCTTTGGGAACCGCTTGCATAGCCCCACAGACCTGGGGGCTGCAGGCTTTGCTGCTGCCTTCAGCCTCGACAGCACCCTTTCCCACTTGGCGCCGCGCCAGGCACAAAAACGGCCTATGGCTGGAGATGGGTCCCCCGCCCAGAGAGCCAGCAGGGAAAATTATGCCTTGTTCTAAAGCTCTTTGGGAACTGCTTGCGTAGCCCCAGAGACTTGGGGGCTGCAGGCTTTCCTGCTGCCTTCAGCCTCAAAGCCACCCTTTCCCACTTGGCGCCGCGCCAGGCACAAAAATGGCCTATGGCTGGAGATGGGTCCCATGCCCAAAGAGCCAGCAGGGAAAACTATGCCTTGTTCTAAAGCTCTTTGGGAACCGCTTGCTTGGCCCCACAGGCCTGGGGGCTGCAGGCTTTGCTGCTGCCTTCAGCCTCAAAACCACCCTTTCCCACTTGGCGCCGCGCCAGGCACAAAAATGGCCATACGGCTGGAGATGGGTCCCCCGCCCAAAGAGCCAGCAGGGAAAACTATGCCTTGTTCTAAAGCTCTTTGGGAACCGCTTGCGTAGCCGCAAAGACCTGGGGGCTGCGGGCTTTCCTGCTGCCTTCAGCCTCAAAACCACCCTTTCCCACTTGGCGCCGCGCCAGGCACAAAAATGGCCATACGGCTGGAGATGGGTCCCATGCCCAAAGACCCAGCAGGGAAAACTATGCCTTGTTCTAAAGCTCTTTGGGAACCGCTTGCGTAGCCCTACAGACCTGGGGGCTGCGGGCTTTGCTGCTGCCTTCAGCCTCAAAGCCACCCTTTCCCACTTGGCGTCGCGCTAGGCACAAAAATGGCCATACGGCTGGAGATGGGTCCCCCGCCCAGAGAGCCAGCAAGGAAAATTATGCCTTGTTCTAAAGCTCTTTGGGAACCGCTTGCGTAGCCGCACAGACCTGGGGGCTGCGGGCTTTCCTGCTGCCTTCAGCCTCAAAGCCACCCTTTCCCACTTGGCGCCGCATCAGGCACAAAAATGGCCTATGGCTGGAGATGGGTCCCATGCCCAAAGAGCCAGCAAGGAAAACTATGCCTTGTTCTAAAGCTCTTTGGGAACCGCTTGCGTAGCCCCACAGACCTGGGGGCTGCAGGCTTTCCTGCTGCCTTCAGCCTCAAAGCCACCCTTTCCCACTTGGCACTCCATCAGGCAAAAAAATGGCCTATGGCTGGAGATCGGTCCCATGCCCAAAGACCCAGCAAGGAAAACTATGCCTTGTTCTAAAGCTCTTTGGGAACCGCTTGCGTGGCCCCACAGACGTGGGGCCTGCAGGCTTTGCTGATGCCTTCAGCCTCAAAGCCACCCTTTCCCACTTGGCGCCGCGCCAGGCACAAAAATGGCCTATGGCTGGAGATGGGTCCCATGCCCAAAGAGCCAGCAGGGAAAACTATGCCTTGTTCTAAAGCTCTTTGGGAACCGCTTGCGTAGCCCCACAGACCTGGGGGCTGCAGGCTTTCCTGCTGCCTTCAGCCTCAAAGCCACCCTTTCCCACTTGGCGCCCTATCAGGCACAAAAATGGCCTATGGCTGGAGATGGGTCCCATGCCCAAAGAGCCATCAGGGAAAACTATGCCTTGTTCTAAAGCTCTTTGGGAACCGCTTGCTTGGCCCCACAGACCTGGGGGCTGCAGGCTTTCCTGCTGCCTTCAGCCTCAAAACCACCCTTTCCCACTACGCACCGCGCCAGGCACAAAAATGGCCATACGGCTGGAGATGGGTCCCCCGCCCAAAGAGCCAGCAGGGAAAACTATGCCTTGTTCTAAAGCTCTTTGGGAACCGCTTGCGTAGCCCCACAGACCTGGGGGCTGCGGGCTTTCCTGCTGCCTTCAGCCTCGACACCACCCTTTCCCACTTGGCGCCGCGCCAGGCACAAAAATGGCCATACGGCTGGAGATGGGTCCCCCGCCCAGAGAGCCAGCAAGGAAAATTATGCCTTGTTCTAAAGCTCTTTGGGAACCGCTTGCGTAGCCCCAAAGACCTGGGGGCTGCGGGCTTTCCTGCTGCCTTCAGCCTCAAAACCACCCTTTCCCACTTGGCGCCGCGCCAGGCACAAAAATGGCCATACGGCTGGAGATGGGTCCCATGCCCAAAGACCCAGCAGGGAAAACTATGCCTTGTTCTAAAGCTCTTTGGGAACCGCTTGCGTAGCCCCACAGACCTGGGGGCTGCGGGCTTTGCTGCTGCCTTCAGCCTCAAAGCCACCCTTTCCCACTTGGCGTCGCGCTAGGCACAAAAATGGCCATACGGCTGGAGATGGGTCCGCCGCCCAGAGAGCCAGCAAGGAAAATTATGCCTTGTTCTAAAGCTCTTTGGGAACCGCTTGCGTAGCCGCACAGACCTGGGGGCTGCGGGCTTTCCTGCTGCCTTCAGCCTCAAAGCCACCCTTTCCCACTTGGCACTCCATCAGGCAAAAAAATGGCCTATGGCTGGAGATCGGTCCCATGCCCAAAGACCCAGCAAGGAAAACTATGCCTTGTTCTAAAGCTCTTTGGGAACCGCTTGCGTGGCCCCACAGACGTGGGGCCTGCAGGCTTTGCTGCTGCCTTCAGCCTCAAAGCCACCCTTTCCCACTTGGCGCCGCGCCAGGCACAAAAATGGCCTATGGCTGGAGATGGGTCCCATGCCCAAAGAGCCAGCAGGGAAAACTATGCCTTGTTCTAAAGCTCTTTGGGAACCGCTTGCTTGGCCCCACAGACCTGGGGGCTGCAGGCTTTGCTGCTGCCTTCAGCCTCAAAACCACCCTTTCCCACTTGGCGCCGCGCCAGGCACAAAAATGGCCATACGGCTGGAGATGGGTCCCCCGCCCAAAGAGCCAGCAGGGAAAACTATGCCTTGTTCTAAAGCTCTTTGGGAACCGCTTGCGTAGCCGCACAGACCTGGGGGCTGCGGGCTTTGCTGCTGCCTTCAGCGTCAAAACCACCCTTTACCACTACGCACCGCGCCAGGCACAAAAATGGCCATACGGCTGGAAATGGGTCCCCCGTCCAAAGAGCCAGCA
This sequence comes from Rissa tridactyla, assembly GCF_028500815.1. NCBI lineage: Eukaryota > Metazoa > Chordata > Aves > Charadriiformes > Laridae > Rissa > Rissa tridactyla. The sequence goes on along the minus strand of NW_026529341.1, from coordinate 458,483 downwards.
GGGAAAACTATGCCTTCTTCTAAAGCTCTTTGGGAACCGCTTGCGTAGCCCCACAGACCTGGGGGCTGCAGGCTTTCCTGCTGCCTTCAGCCTCAAAGCCACCCTTTCCCACTTGGCGCCCTATCAGGCACAAAAATGGCCTATGGCTGGAGATGGGTCCCATGCCCAAAGAGCCAGCAGGGAAAACTATGCCTTGTTCTAAAGCTCTTTGGGAACCGCTTGCTTGGCCCCACAGACCTGGGGGCTGCAGGCTTTGCTGCTGCCTTCAGCCTCAAAACCACCCTTTCCCACGAGGCGCCGCGCCAGGCACAAAAAAGGCCATACGGCTGGAGATGGGTCCCCCGCCCAAAGAGCCAGCAGGGAAAACTATGCCTTGTTCTAAAGCTCTTTGGGAACCGCTTGCGTAGCCGCACAGACCTGGGGGCTGCGGGCTTTCCTGCTGCCTTCAGCGTCAAAACCACCCTTTACCACTACGCACCGCTCCAGGCACAAAAATGGCCATACGGCTGGAAATGGGTCCCCCGTCCAAAGAGCCAGCAGGGAAAACTATGCCTTGTTCTAAAGCTCTTTGGGAACCGCTTGCGTAGCCCCACAGACCTGGGGGCTGCAGGCTTTCCTGCTGCCTTCAGCCTCAAAGCCACCCTTTCCCACTTGGCGCCCTATCAGGCACAAAAATGGCCTATGCCTGGAGATGGGTCCCATGCCCAAAGAGCCATCAGGGAAAACTATGCCTTGTTCTAAAGCTCTTTGGGAACCGCTTGCTTGGCCCCACAGACCTGGGGGCTGCGGGCTTTGCTGCTGCCTTCAGCCTCGACACCACCCTTTCCCACTTGGCGCCGTGCCAGGCACAAAAATGGCCATACGGCTGGAGATGGGTCCCCCGCCCAAAGAGCTAGCAGGGAAAACTATGCCTTGTTCTAAAGCTCTTTGGGAACCACTTGCGTAGCCCCACAGACCTGGGGGCTGTGGGCTTTCCTGCTGCCTTCAGCCTCGACACCACCCTTTCCCACTTGGCGCCGCGCCAAGCACAAAAATGGCCATACGGCTGGAGATGGGTCCCCCGCCCAAAGAGCCAGCAGGGAAAACTATGCCTTTTTCTAAAGCTCTTTGGGAACCGCTTGCGTAGCCCCACAGACCTGGGGGTGTGGGCTTTGCTGCTGCCTTCAGCCTCAAAGCCACCCTTTCCCGCTTGGCGCCGGGCCAGGCACAAAAATGGCCATACGGCTGGAGATGGGTCCCCCGCCCAAAGAGCCAGCAGGGAAAACTATGCCTTGTTCTAAAGCTCTTTGGGAACCGCTTGCGTAGCCCCACAGACCTGGGGGCTGCGGGCTTTCCTGCTGCCTTCAGCCTCAAAACCACCCTTTCCCACTTGGCGCCGCGCCAGGCACAAAAATGGCCATACGGCTGGAGATGGGTCCCCCGCCCAAAGAGCCAGCAGGGAAAACTATGCCTTGTTCTAAAGCTCTTTGGGAACCGCTTGCGTAGCCCCACAGACCTGGGGACTGCGGGCTTTCCTGCTGCCTTCAGCCTCGACACCACCCTTTCCCACTTGGCGCCGCGCCAGGCACAAAAATGGCCTATGGCTGGAGATGGGTCCCATGCCCAAAGAGCCATCAGGGAAAACTATGCCTTGTTCTAAAGCTCTTTGGGAACCGCTTGCGTAGCCCCACACACGTGGGGGCTGCGGGCTTTCCTGCTGCCTTCAGCCTCAAAGCCACCCTTTCCCACTTGGTGTCGCGCCAGGCACAAAAATGGCCTATGGCTGGAGATGGGTCCCATGCCCAAAGACCCAGCAGGGAAAACTATGCCTTGTTCTAAAGCTCTTTGGGAACCGCTTGCGTAGCCCTACAGACATGGGGGCTGCGGGCTTTCCTGCTGCCTTCAGCCTCGACACCACCCTTTCCCACTTGGCGCCGTGCCAGGCACAAAAATGGCCATACGGCTGGAGATGGGTCCCCCGCCCAAAGAGCCAGCAGGGAAAACTATGCCTTGTTCTAAAGCTCTTTGGGAACCGCTTGCGTAGCCCCAAAGACCTGGGGGCTGCGGGCTTTCCTGCTGCCTTCAGCCTCAAAACCACCCTTTCCCACTACGCACCGCGCCAGGCATAAAAATAGCCATACGACTGGAGATGGGTCCCCCGCCCAAAGAGCCAGCAGGGAAAACTATGCCTTGTTCTAAAGCTCTTTGGGAACCGCTTGCATAGCCCCACAGACCTGGGGGCTGCAGGCTTTGCTGCTGCCTTCAGCCTCGACAGCACCCTTTCCCACTTGGCGCCGCGCCAGGCACAAAAACGGCCTATGGCTGGAGATGGGTCCCCCGCCCAGAGAGCCAGCAGGGAAAATTATGCCTTGTTCTAAAGCTCTTTGGGAACTGCTTGCGTAGCCCCAGAGACTTGGGGGCTGCAGGCTTTCCTGCTGCCTTCAGCCTCAAAGCCACCCTTTCCCACTTGGCGCCGCGCCAGGCACAAAAATGGCCTATGGCTGGAGATGGGTCCCATGCCCAAAGAGCCACCAGGGAAAACTATGCCTTGTTCTAAAGCTCTTTGGGAACCGCTTGCTTGGCCCCACAGGCCTGGGGGCTGCAGGCTTTGCTGCTGCCTTCAGCCTCAAAACCACCCTTTCCCACTTGGCGCCGCGCCAGGCACAAAAATGGCCATACGGCTGGAGATGGGTCCCCCGCCCAAAGAGCCAGCAGGGAAAACTATGCCTTGTTCTAAAGCTCTTTGGGAACCGCTTGCGTAGCCGCAAAGACCTGGGGGCTGCGGGCTTTCCTGCTGCCTTCAGCCTCAAAACCACCCTTTCCCACTTGGCGCCGCGCCAGGCACAAAAATGGCCATACGGCTGGAGATGGGTCCCATGCCCAAAGACCCAGCAGGGAAAACTATGCCTTGTTCTAAAGCTCTTTGGGAACCGCTTGCGTAGCCCTACAGACCTGGGGGCTGCGGGCTTTGCTGCTGCCTTCAGCCTCAAAGCCACCCTTTCCCACTTGGCGTCGCGCTAGGCACAAAAATGGCCATACGGCTGGAGATGGGTCCCCCGCCCAGAGAGCCAGCAAGGAAAATTATGCCTTGTTCTAAAGCTCTTTGGGAACCGCTTGCGTAGCCGCACAGACCTGGGGGCTGCGGGCTTTCCTGCTGCCTTCAGCCTCAAAGCCACCCTTTCCCACTTGGCGCCGCATCAGGCACAAAAATGGCCTATGGCTGGAGATGGGTCCCATGCCCAAAGAGCCAGCAAGGAAAACTATGCCTTGTTCTAAAGCTCTTTGGGAACCGCTTGCGTAGCCCCACAGACCTGGGGGCTGCAGGCTTTCCTGCTGCCTTCAGCCTCAAAGCCACCCTTTCCCACTTGGCACTCCATCAGGCAAAAAAATGGCCTATGGCTGGAGATCGGTCCCATGCCCAAAGACCCAGCAAGGAAAACTATGCCTTGTTCTAAAGCTCTTTGGGAACCGCTTGCGTGGCCCCACAGACGTGGGGCCTGCAGGCTTTGCTGCTGCCTTCAGCCTCAAAGCCACCCTTTCCCACTTGGCGCCGCGCCAGGCACAAAAATGGCCTATGGCTGGAGATGGGTCCCATGCCCAAAGAGCCAGCAGGGAAAACTATGCCTTGTTCTAAAGCTCTTTGGGAACCGCTTGCGTAGCCCCACAGACCTGGGGGCTGCAGGCTTTCCTGCTGCCTTCAGCCTCAAAGCCACCCTTTCCCACTTGGCGCCCTATCAGGCACAAAAATGGCCTATGGCTGGAGATGGGTCCCATGCCCAAAGAGCCATCAGGGAAAACTATGCCTTGTTCTAAAGCTCTTTGGGAACCGCTTGCTTGGCCCCACAGACCTGGGGGCTGCAGGCTTTCCTGCTGCCTTCAGCCTCAAAACCACCCTTTCCCACTACGCACCGCGCCAGGCACAAAAATGGCCATACGGCTGGAGATGGGTCCCCCGCCCAAAGAGCCAGCAGGGAAAACTATGCCTTGTTCTAAAGCTCTTTGGGAACCGCTTGCGTAGCCCCACAGACCTGGGGGCTGCGGGCTTTCCTGCTGCCTTCAGCCTCGACACCACCCTTTCCCACTTGGCGCCGCGCCAGGCACAAAAATGGCCATACGGCTGGAGATGGGTCCCCCGCCCAGAGAGCCAGCAAGGAAAATTATGCCTTGTTCTAAAGCTCTTTGGGAACCGCTTGCGTAGCCCCAAAGACCTGGGGGCTGCGGGCTTTCCTGCTGCCTTCAGCCTCAAAACCACCCTTTCCCACTTGGCGCCGCGCCAGGCACAAAAATGGCCATACGGCTGGAGATGGGTCCCATGCCCAAAGACCCAGCAGGGAAAACTATGCCTTGTTCTAAAGCTCTTTGGGAACCGCTTGCGTAGCCCCACAGACCTGGGGGCTGCGGGCTTTGCTGCTGCCTTCAGCCTCAAAGCCACCCTTTCCCACTTGGCGTCGCGCTAGGCACAAAAATGGCCATACGGCTGGAGATGGGTCCGCCGCCCAGAGAGCCAGCAAGGAAAATTATGCCTTGTTCTAAAGCTCTTTGGGAACCGCTTGCGTAGCCGCACAGACCTGGGGGCTGCGGGCTTTCCTGCTGCCTTCAGCCTCAAAGCCACCCTTTCCCACTTGGCACTCCATCAGGCAAAAAAATGGCCTATGGCTGGAGATCGGTCCCATGCCCAAAGACCCAGCAAGGAAAACTATGCCTTGTTCTAAAGCTCTTTGGGAACCGCTTGCGTGGCCCCACAGACGTGGGGCCTGCAGGCTTTGCTGCTGCCTTCAGCCTCAAAGCCACCCTTTCCCACTTGGCGCCGCGCCAGGCACAAAAATGGCCTATGGCTGGAGATGGGTCCCATGCCCAAAGAGCCAGCAGGGAAAACTATGCCTTGTTCTAAAGCTCTTTGGGAACCGCTTGCTTGGCCCCACAGACCTGGGGGCTGCAGGCTTTGCTGCTGCCTTCAGCCTCAAAACCACCCTTTCCCACTTGGCGCCGCGCCAGGCACAAAAATGGCCATACGGCTGGAGATGGGTCCCCCGCCCAAAGAGCCAGCAGGGAAAACTATGCCTTGTTCTAAAGCTCTTTGGGAACCGCTTGCGTAGCCGCACAGACCTGGGGGCTGCGGGCTTTGCTGCTGCCTTCAGCGTCAAAACCACCCTTTACCACTACGCACCGCGCCAGGCACAAAAATGGCCATACGGCTGGAAATGGGTCCCCCGTCCAAAGAGCCAGCAGGGAAAACTATGCCTTCTTCTAAAGCTCTTTGGGAACCGCTTGCGTAGCCCCACAGACCTGGGGGCTGCAGGCTTTCCTGCTGCCTTCAGCCTCAAAGCCACCCTTTCCCACTTGGCGCCCTATCAGGCACAAAAATGGCCTATGGCTGGAGATGGGTCCCATGCCCAAAGAGCCAGCAGGGAAAACTATGCCTTGTTCTAAAGCTCTTTGGGAACCGCTTGCTTGGCCCCACAGACCTGGGGGCTGCAGGCTTTGCTGCTGCCTTCAGCCTCAAAACCACCCTTTCCCACGAGGCGCCGCGCCAGGCACAAAAATGGCCATACGGCTGGAGATGGGTCCCCCGCCCAAAGAGCCAGCAGGGAAAACTATGCCTTGTTCTAAAGCTCTTTGGGAACCGCTTGCGTAGCCGCACAGACCTGGGGGCTGCGGGCTTTCCTGCTGCCTTCAGCGTCAAAACCACCCTTTACCACTACGCACCGCTCCAGGCACAAAAATGGCCATACGGCTGGAAATGGGTCCCCCGTCCAAAGAGCCAGCAGGGAAAACTATGCCTTGTTCTAAAGCTCTTTGGGAACCGCTTGCGTAGCCCCACAGACCTGGAGGCTGCAGGCTTTCCTGCTGCCTTCAGCCTCAAAGCCACCCTTTCCCACTTGGCGCCCTATCAGGCACAAAAATGGCCTATGCCTGGAGATGGGTCCCATGCCCAAAGAGCCATCAGGGAAAACTATGCCTTGTTCTAAAGCTCTTTGGGAACCGCTTGCTTGGCCCCACAGACCTGGGGGCTGCGGGCTTTGCTGCTGCCTTCAGCCTCGACACCACCCTTTCCCACTTGGCGCCGTGCCAGGCACAAAAATGGCCATACGGCTGGAGATGGGTCCCCCGCCCAAAGAGCTAGCAGGGAAAACTATGCCTTGTTCTAAAGCTCTTTGGGAACCACTTGCGTAGCCCCACAGACCTGGGGGCTGTGGGCTTTCCTGCTGCCTTCAGCCTCGACACCACCCTTTCCCACTTGGCGCCGCGCCAAGCACAAAAATGGCCATACGGCTGGAGATGGGTCCCCCGCCCAAAGAGCCAGCAGGGAAAACTATGCCTTTTTCTAAAGCTCTTTGGGAACCGCTTGCGTAGCCCCACAGACCTGGGGGTGTGGGCTTTGCTGCTGCCTTCAGCCTCAAAGCCACCCTTTCCCGCTTGGCGCCGGGCCAGGCACAAAAATGGCCATACGGCTGGAGATGGGTCCCCCGCCCAAAGAGCCAGCAGGGAAAACTATGCCTTGTTCTAAAGCTCTTTGGGAACCGCTTGCGTAGCCCCACAGACCTGGGGGCTGCGGGCTTTCCTGCTGCCTTCAGCCTCAAAACCACCCTTTCCCACTTGGCGCCGCGCCAGGCACAAAAATGGCCATACGGCTGGAGATGGGTCCCCCGCCCAAAGAGCCAGCAGGGAAAACTATGCCTTGTTCTAAAGCTCTTTGGGAACCGCTTGCGTAGCCCCACAGACCTGGGGACTGCGGGCTTTCCTGCTGCCTTCAGCCTCGACACCACCCTTTCCCACTTGGCGCCGCGCCAGGCACAAAAATGGCCATACGGCTGGAGATGGGTCCCCCGCCCAGAGAGCCAGCAAGGAAAATTATGCCTTGTTCTAAAGCTCTTTGGGAACCGCTTGCGTAGCCGCACAGACCTGGCGCTGCGGGCTTTCCTGCTGCCTTCAGCCTCAAAGCCACCCTTTCCCACTTGGCGTCGCGCCAGGCACAAAAATGGCCTATGGCTGGAGATGGGTCCCATGCCCAAAGACCCAGCAGGGAAAACTATGCCTTGTTCTAAAGCTCTTTGGGAACCGCTTGCGTAGCCCCACAGACCTGGGGGCTGCAGGCTTTGCTGCTGCCTTCAGCCTCAAAGCCACCCTTTCCCACTTGGCGTCGCGCTAGGCACAAAAATGGCCATACGGCTGGAGATGGGTCCCCCGCCCAGAGAGCCAGCAAGGAAAATTATGCCTTGTTCTAAAGCTCTTTGGGAACCGCTTGCGTAGCCGCACAGACCTGGGGGCTGCGGCCTTTCCTGCTGCCTTCAGCCTCAAAGCCACCCTTTCCCACTTGGCGCCGCATCAGGCACAAAAATGGCCTATGGCTGGAGATGGGTCCCATGCCCAAAGAGCCAGCAAGGAAAACTATGCCTTGTTCTAAAGCTCTTTGGGAACCGCTTGCGTAGCCCCACAGACCTGGGGGCTGCAGGCTTTCCTGCTGCCTTCAGCCTCAAAGCCACCCTTTCCCACTTGGCACTCCATCAGGCAAAAAAATGGCCTATGGCTGGAGATCGGTCCCATGCCCAAAGACCCAGCAAGGAAAACTATGCCTTGTTCTAAAGCTCTTTGGGAACCGCTTGCGTGGCCCCACAGACGTGGGGCCTGCAGGCTTTGCTGCTGCCTTCAGCCTCAAAGCCACCCTTTCCCACTTGGCGCCGCGCTAGGCACAAAAATGGTCTATGGCTGGAGATGGGTCCCCCGCCCAGAGAGCCAGCAGGGAAAACTATGCCTTGTTCTAAAGCTCTTTGGGAACCGCTTGCGTAGCCCTACAGACATGGGGGCTGCGGGCTTTCCTGCTGCCTTCAGCCTCGACACCACCCTTTCCCACTTGGCGCCGCGCCAGGCACAAAAATGGCCATACGGCTGGAGATGGGTCCCCCGTCCAAAGAGCCAGCAGGGAAAACTATGCCTTGTTCTAAAGCTCTTTGGGAACCGCTTGCATAGCCCCACAGACCTGGGGGCTGCGGGCTTTCCTGCTGCCTTCAGCCTCAAAACCACCCTTTCCCACTTGGCGCCCCATCAGGCACAAAAATGGCCATACGGCTGGAGATGGGTCCCATGACCAAAGAGCCAGCAGGGAAAACTATGCCTTGTTCTAAAGCTCTTTGGGAACCACTTGCGTAGCCCCACAGACCTGGGGGCTGCGGGTTTTCCTGCTGCCTTCAACCTCAAAGCCACCCTTTCCCACTTGGCGCCGCATCAGGCACAAAAATGGCCATACGGCTGGAAATGGGTCCCATGCCCAAAGGCCCAGCAAGGAAAACTATGCCTTGTTCTAAAGCTCTTTGGGAACCGCTTGCGTAGCCCCACAGACGTGGGGCCTGCAGGCTTTCCTGCTGCCTTCAGCCTCGACAGCACCCTTTCCCACTTGGCGCCGCGCCAGGCACAAAAATGGCCTATGGGTGGAGATGGGTCCCATGCCCAAAGAGCCATCAGGGAAAACTATGCCTTGTTCTAAAGCTCTTTGGGAACCGCTTGCATAGCCCCACAGACCTGGGGGCTGTGGGCTTTCCTGCTGCCTTCAGCCTCGACACCACCCTTTCCCACTTGGCGCCGTGCCAGGCACAAAAATGGCCATACGGCTGGAGATGGGTCCCCCGCCCAAAGAGCGAGCAGGGAAAACTATGCCTTGTTCTAAAGCTCTTTGGGAACCGCTTGCGTAGCCCCACAGACCTGGGGGCTGTGGGCTTTGCTGCTGCCTTCAGCCTCAAAGCCACCCTTTCCCGCTTCGCGCCAGGCCAGGCACAAAAATGGCCATACGGCTGGAGATGGGTCCCACGCCCAAAGAGCCAGCAGTGAAAACTACGCCTTGTTCTAAAGCTCTTTGGGAACCGCTTGCGTAGCCACACAGACCTGGGGGCTGCAGGCTTTCCTGCTGTCTTCAGCCTCAAAGCCACCCTTTCCCACTTGGCGCCGCATCAGGCACAAAAATGGCCTATGGCTGGAGATGGGTCCCCCGCCCAGAGAGCCAGCAGGGAAAACTATGCCTTGTTCTAAAGCTCTTTGGGAACTGCTTGCGTAGTCCCACAGACCTGGGGGCTGCGGGCTTTCCTGCTGCCTTCAGCCTCAAAACCACCCTTTCCCACTACGCACCGCGCTAGGCATAGAAATAGCCATACGACTGGAGATGGGTCCCCCGCCCAAAGAGCCAGCAGGGAAAACTATGCCTTGTTCTAAAGCTCTTTGGGAACCGCTTGCATAGCCCCACAGACCTGGGGGCTGCAGGCTTTGCTGCTGCCTTCAGCCTCGACAGCACCCTTTCCCACTTGGCGCCGCGGCAGGCACAAAAACGGCCTATGGCTGGAGATGGGTCCCCCGCCCAGAGAGCCAGCAGGGAAAACTATGCATTGTTCTAAAGCTCTTTGGGAACTGCTTGCGTAGCCCCAGAGACCTGGGGGCTGCAGGCTTTCCTGCTGCCTTCAGCCTCAAAGCCACCCTTTCCCACTTGGCGCCGCGCCAGGCACAAAAATGGCCTATGGCTGGAGATGGGTCCCATGCCCAAAGAGGCAGCAGGGAAAATTATGCCTTGTTCTAAAGCTCTTTGGGAACTGCTTGCGTAGTCCCACAGACCTGGGGGCTGCGGGCTTTCCTGCTGCCTTCAGCCTCGACACCACCCTTTCCCACTACGCACCGCGCTAGGCATAGAAATAGCCATACGACTGGAGATGGGTCCCCCGCCCAAAGAGCCAGCAGGGAAAACTATGCCTTGTTCTAAAGCTCTTTGGGAACCGCTTGCGTGTCCCCACAGACCTGGGTGCTGCAGGCTTTGCTGCTGCCTTCAGCCTCAAAACCACCCTTTCCCACTTGGCGCCGCGCCAGGCACAAAAATGGCCATACGGCTGGAGATGGGTCCCCCGCCCAGAGAGCCAGCAGGGAAAACTATGCCTTGTTCTAAAGCTCTTTGGGAACCGCTTGCGTAGCCGCACAGACCTGGGGGCTGCGGGCTTTCCTGCTGCCTTCAGCGTCAAAACCACCCTTTCCCACTTGGCGCCACGCCAAGCACAAAAATGGCCATACGGCTGGAGATGGGTCCCCCGCCCAAAGAGCCAGCAGGGAAAACTATGCCTTGTTCTAAAGCTCTTTGGGAACCGCTTGCGTAGCCCCACAGACCTGGGGGCTGCGGGCTTTGCTGCTGCCTTCAGCCTCAAAGCCACCGTTTCCCGCTTGGCGCCGGGCCAGGCACAAAAATGGCCATACGGCTGGAGATGGGTCCCCCGCCCAAAGAGCCAGCAGGGAAAACTATGCCTTGTTCTAAAGCTCTTTGGGAACCGCTTGCGTAGCCCCACAGACCTGGGGGCTGCGGGCTTTCCTGCTGCCTTCAGCCTCAAAACCACCCTTTCCCACTTGGCGCCGCGCCAGGCACAAAAATGGCCATACGGCTGGGGATGGGTCCCCCGCCCAAAGAGCCAGCAGGGAAAACTATGCCTTGTTCTAAAGCTCTTTGGGAGCCGCTTGTGTAGCCCCACAGACCTGGGGGCTGCGGGCTTTCCTGCTGCCTTCAGCCTCGACACCACCCTTTCCCACTTGGCGCCGCGCCAGGCACAAAAATGGCCATACGGCTGGAGATGGGTCCCCCGCCCAGAGAGCCAGCAAGGAAAATTATGCCTTGTTCTAAAGCTCTTTGGGAACCGCTTGCGTAGCCCCACAGACCTGGGGGCTGCGGGCTTTCCTGCTGCCTTCAGCCTCAAAGCCACCCTTTCCCACTTGGCGTCGCGCCAGGCACAAAAATGGCCTATGGCTGGAGATGGGTCCCATGCCCAAAGACCCAGCAGGGAAAACTATGCCTTGTTCTAAAGCTCTTTGGGAACCGCTTGCGTAGCCCCACAGACCTGGGGGCTGCGGGCTTTGCTGCTGCCTTCAGCCTCAAAGCCACCCTTTCCCACTTGGCGTCGCGCTAGGCACAAAAATGGCCATACGGCTGGAGATAGGTCCCCCGCCCAGAGAGCCAGCAAGGAAAATTATGCCTTGTTCTAAAGCTCTTTGGGAACCGCTTGCGTAGCCGCACAGACCTGGGGGCTGCGGGCTTTCCTGCTGCCTTCAGCCTCAAAGCCACCCTTTCCCACTTGGCGCCGCATCAGGCACAAAAATGGCCTATGGCTGGAGATGGGTCCCATGCCCAAAGAGCCAGCAAGGAAAACTATGCCTTGTTCTAAAGCTCTTTGGGAACCGCTTGCGTAGCCCCACAGACCTGGGGGCTGCAGGCTTTCCTGCTGCCTTCAGCCTCAAAGCCACCCTTTCCCACTTGGCACTCCATCAGGCAAAAAAATGGCCTATGGCTGGAGATCGGTCCCATGCCCAAAGAGCCAGCAGGGAAAACTATGCCTTGTTCTAAAGCTCTTTGGGAACCGCTTGCGTGGCCCCACAGACGTGGGGCCTGCAGGCTTTGCTGCTGCCTTCAGCCTCGACACCACCCTTTCCCACTTGGCGCCGCGCCAGGCACAAAAATGGCCTATGGCTGGAGATGGGTCCCATGCCCAAAGAGCCAGCAGGGAAAACTATGCCTTGTTCTAAAGCTCTTTGGGAACCGCTTGCTTGGCCCCACAGACCTGGGGGCTGCAGGCTTTGCTGCTGCCTTCAGCCTCAAAACCACCCTTTCCCACTTGGCGCCGGGCCAGGCACAAAAATGGCCATACGGCTGGAAATGGGTCCCCCGTCCAAAGAGCCAGCAGGGAAAACTATGCCTTGTTCTAAAGCTCTTTGGGAACCGCTTGCGTAGCCCCACAGACCTGGGGGCTGCAGGCTTTCCTGCTGCCTTCAGCCTCAAAACCACCCTTTCCCATGACGCACCGCGCCAGGCACAAAAATGGCCTATGGCTGGAGATGGGTCCCATGCCCAAAGAGCCAGCAGGGAAAACTATGCCTTGTTCTAAAGCTCTTTGGGAACCGCTTGCGTAGCCCCACAGACCTGGGGGCTGCGGGCTCTCCTGCTGCCTTCAGCCTCAAAGCCACCCTTTCCCGCTTGGCGCCGGGCCAGGCACAAAAATGGCCATACGGCTGGAGATGGGTCCCCCGCCCAAAGAGCCAGCAGGGAAAACTATGCCTTGTTCTAAAGCTCTTTGGGAACCGCTTGCGTAGCCCCACAGACCTGGGGGCTGCGGGCTTTGCTGCTGCCTTCAGCCTCAAAGCCACTCTTTCCCACTTGGCGCTTCGCCAGGCATTAAAATGGCCATATGGCTGGAGATGGGTCCCCCGCCCAAAGAGCCAGCAAGGAAAACTATGCCTTGTTCTAAAGCTCTTTGGGAACCGCTTGCGTAGCCCCACAGACCTGGGGGCTGCGGGCTTTCCTGCTGCCTTCAGCCTCAAAGCCACCCTTTCCCACTTGGCAAAGCGCCAGGCACAAAAATCGCCTATGGCTGGAGATGGGTCTCCAGCCCAAGGAGCCAGCAGGGAAAACTATGCCTTGTTCTAAAGCTCTTTGGGAACCGCTTCCATAGCCCCACAGACCTGGGGGCTGCAGGCTTTGCTGCTGCCTTCAGCCTCAAAGCCACCCTTTCCCACTTGGCGCTGCATCAGGCACAAAAATGGCCTATGGCTGGAGATGGGTCCCATGCCCAAAGACCCAGCAAGGAAATCTATGCCTTGTTCTAAAGATCTTTGGCAACCTCTTGCATAGCCCCACAGACCTGGGGGCTGCAGGCTTTGCTGCTGACTTCAGCCACGACAGCACCCTTTCCCACTTGGCGCCGCGCCAGGCACAAAAACGGCCTATGGCTGGAGATGGGTCCCCCGCCCAAAGAGCCAGCAGGGAAAACTATGCCTTGTTCTAAAGCTCTTTGGAAACCGCTTGCGTAGCTGCACAGACCTGGGGGCTGCAGGCTTTCCTGCTGCCTTCAGCCTCGACACCACCCTTTCCCACTTGGCGTCGCGCCAGGCACAAAAATGGCCTATGGCTGGAGATGGGTCCCATGCCCAAAGACCCAGCAGGGAAAACTATGACTTGTTCTAAAGCTCTTTGGGAACCGCTTGCGTAGCCCCACAGACCTTGGGGCTGCAGGCTTTGCTCCTGCCTTCAGCCTCAAAGCCACCCTTTCCCACTTGGTGCCGCGCCAGGCACAAAAATGGCCATACGGCTGGAGATGGGTCCCCCGCCCAAAGAGCCAGCAGGGAAAACTATGCCTTGTTCTAAAGCTCTTTGGGAACCGCTTGCGTAGCCCCACAGACCTGGGGGCTGCAGGCTTTCCTGCTGTCTTCAGCCTCAAAGCCACCCTTTCCCACTTGGCGCCGCATCAGGCACAAAAATGGCCTATGGCTGGAGATGGGTCCCCCGCCCAGAGAGCCAGCAGGGAAAACTATGCCTTGTTCTAAAGCTCTTTGGGAACTGCTTGCGTAGTCCCACAGACCTGGGGGCTGCGGGCTTTCCTGCTGCCTTCAGCCTCAAAACCACCCTTTCCCACTACGCACCGCGCTAGGCATAGAAATAGCCATACGACTGGAGATGGGTCCCCCGCCCAAAGAGCCAGCAGGGAAAACTATGCCTTGTTCTAAAGCTCTTTGGGAACCGCTTGCATAGCCCCACAGACCTGGGGGCTGCAGGCTTTGCTGCTGCCTTCAGCCTCGACAGCACCCTTTCCCACTGGCGCCGCGCCAGGCACAAAAACGGCCTATGGCTGGAGATGGGTCCCCCGCCCAGAGAGCCAGCAGGGAAAATTATGCCTTGTTCTAAAGCTCTTTGGGAACTGCTTGCGTAGCCCCAGAGACCTGGGGGCTGCAGGCTTTCCTGCTGCCTTCAGCCTCAAAGCCACCCTTTCCCACTTGGCGCCGCGCCAGGCACAAAATGGCCTATGGCTGGAGATGGGTCCCATGCTCAAAGAGCCAGCAGGGGAAAACTATGCATTGTTCTAAAGCTCTTTGGGAACCGCTTGCGTAGCCCCACAGACCTGGGGGCTGCGGGCTTTCCTGCTGCATTCAGCCTCCACACCACCCTTTCCCACTTGGCGCCGCGACAGGCCACAAAAATGGCCCATGGCTGGAGATGGGTCCCCCGCCCAAAGAGACAGCAGGGAAAATTATGCCTTGTTCTAAAGCTCTTTGGGAACTGCTTGCGTAGTCCCACAGACCTGGGGGCTGCGGGCTTTCCTGCTGCCTTCAGCCTCAAAACCACCCTTTCCCACTACGCACCGCGCTAGGCATAGAAATAGCCATACGACTGGAGATGGGTCCCCCGCCCAAAGAGCCAGCAGGGAAAACTATGCCTTGTTCTAAAGCTCTTTGGGAACCGCTTGCGTGTCCCCACAGACCTGGGTGCTGCAGGCTTTGCTGCTGCCTTCAGCCTCAAAACCACCCTTTCCCACTTGGCGCCGCGCCAGGCACAAAAATGGCCATACGGCTGGAGATGGGTCCCCCGCCCAGAGAGCCAGCAGGGAAAACTATGCCTTGTTCTAAAGCTCTTTGGGAACCGCTTGCGTAGCCGCACAGACCTGGGGGCTGCGGGATTTCCTGCTGCCTTCAGCGTCAAAACCACCCTTTCCCACTTGGCGCCGCGCCAAGCACAAAAATGGCCATACGGCTGGAGATGGGTCCCCCGCCCAAAGAGCCAGCAGGGAAAACTATGCCTTTTTCTAAAGCTCTTTGGGAACCGCTTGCGTAGCCCCACAGACCTGGGGGCTGCGGGCTTTGCTGCTGCCTTCAGCCTCAAAACCACCCTTTCCCACTTGGCGTCGCGCTAGGCACAAAAATGGCCATACGGCTGGAGATGGGTCCCCCGCCCAGAGAGCCAGCAAGGAAAATTATGCCTTGTTCTAAAGCTCTTTGGGAACCGCTTGCGTAGCCGCACAGACCTGGGGGCTGCGGGCTTTCCTGCTGCCTTCAGCCTCAAAGCCACCCTTTCCCACTTGGCGCCGCATCAGGCACAAAAATGGCCTATGGCTGGAGATGGGTCCCATGCCCAAAGAGCCAGCAAGGAAAACTATGCCTTGTTCTAAAGCTCTTTGGGAACCGCTTGCGTAGCCCCACAGACCTGGGGGCTGCAGGCTTTCCTGCTGCCTTCAGCCTCAAAGCCACCCTTTCCCACTTGGCACTCCATCAGGCAAAAAAATGGCCTATGGCTGGAGATCGGTCCCATGCCCAAAGAGCCAGCAGGGAAAACTATGCCTTGTTCTAAAGCTCTTTGGGAACCGCTTGCGTGGCCCCACAGACGTGGGGCCTGCAGGCTTTGCTGCTGCCTTCAGCCTCAAAGCCACCCTTTCCCACTTGGCGCCGCGCCAGGCACAAAAATGGCCTATGGCTGGAGATGGGTCCCATGCCCAAAGAGCCAGCAGGGAAAACTATGCCTTGTTCTAAAGCTCTTTGGGAACCGCTTGCTTGGCCCCACAGACCTGGGGGCTGCAGGCTTTGCTGCTGCCTTCAGCCTCAAAGCCACCCTTTCCCACTTGGCGCCGCGCCAGGCACAAAAATGGCCATACGGCTGGAGATGGGTCCCCCGCCCAAAGAGCCAGCAGGGAAAACTATGCCTTGTTCTAAAGCTCTTTGGGAACCGCTTGCGTAGCCCCACAGACCTGGGGGCTGCGGGCTTTCCTGCTGCCTTCAGCGTCAAAACCACCCTTTACCACTACGCACCGCGCCAGGCACAAAAATGGCCATACGGCTGGAAATGGGTCCCCCGTCCAAAGAGCCAGCAGGGAAAACTATGCCTTCTTCTAAAGCTCTTTGGGAACCGCTTGCGTAGCCCCACAGACCTGGGGGCTGCAGGCTTTCCTGCTGCCTTCAGCCTCAAAGCCACCCTTTCCCACTTGGCGCCCTATCAGGCACAAAAATGGCCTATGGCTGGAGATGGGTCCCATGCCCAAAGAGCCATCAGGGAAAACTATGCCTTGTTCTAAAGCTCTTTGGGAACCGCTTGCGTAGCCCCACACACGTGGGGGCTGCGGGCTTTCCTGCTGCCTTCAGCCTCAAAGCCACCCTTTCCCACTTGGTGTCGCGCCAGGCACAAAAATGGCCTATGGCTGGAGATGGGTCCCATGCCCAAAGACCCAGCAGGGAAAACTATGCCTTGTTCTAAAGCTCTTTGGGAACCGCTTGCGTAGCCCTACAGACATGGGGGCTGCGGGCTTTCCTGCTGCCTTCAGCCTCGACACCACCCTTTCCCACTTGGCGCCGTGCCAGGCACAAAAATGGCCATACGGCTGGAGATGGGTCCCCCGCCCAAAGAGCCAGCAGGGAAAACTATGCCTTGTTCTAAAGCTCTTTGGGAACCGCTTGCGTAGCCCCAAAGACCTGGGGGCTGCGGGCTTTCCTGCTGCCTTCAGCCTCAAAACCACCCTTTCCCACTACGCACCGCGCCAGGCATAAAAATAGCCATACGACTGGAGATGGGTCCCCCGCCCAAAGAGCCAGCAGGGAAAACTATGCCTTGTTCTAAAGCTCTTTGGGAACCGCTTGCATAGCCCCACAGACCTGGGGGCTGCAGGCTTTGCTGCTGCCTTCAGCCTCGACAGCACCCTTTCCCACTTGGCGCCGCGCCAGGCACAAAAACGGCCTATGGCTGGAGATGGGTCCCCCGCCCAGAGAGCCAGCAGGGAAAATTATGCCTTGTTCTAAAGCTCTTTGGGAACTGCTTGCGTAGCCCCAGAGACTTGGGGGCTGCAGGCTTTCCTGCTGCCTTCAGCCTCAAAGCCACCCTTTCCCACTTGGCGCCGCGCCAGGCACAAAAATGGCCTATGGCTGGAGATGGGTCCCATGCCCAAAGAGCCAGCAGGGAAAACTATGCCTTGTTCTAAAGCTCTTTGGGAACCGCTTGCTTGGCCCCACAGGCCTGGGGGCTGCAGGCTTTGCTGCTGCCTTCAGCCTCAAAACCACCCTTTCCCACTTGGCGCCGCGCCAGGCACAAAAATGGCCATACGGCTGGAGATGGGTCCCCCGCCCAAAGAGCCAGCAGGGAAAACTATGCCTTGTTCTAAAGCTCTTTGGGAACCGCTTGCGTAGCCGCAAAGACCTGGGGGCTGCGGGCTTTCCTGCTGCCTTCAGCCTCAAAACCACCCTTTCCCACTTGGCGCCGCGCCAGGCACAAAAATGGCCATACGGCTGGAGATGGGTCCCATGCCCAAAGACCCAGCAGGGAAAACTATGCCTTGTTCTAAAGCTCTTTGGGAACCGCTTGCGTAGCCCTACAGACCTGGGGGCTGCGGGCTTTGCTGCTGCCTTCAGCCTCAAAGCCACCCTTTCCCACTTGGCGTCGCGCTAGGCACAAAAATGGCCATACGGCTGGAGATGGGTCCCCCGCCCAGAGAGCCAGCAAGGAAAATTATGCCTTGTTCTAAAGCTCTTTGGGAACCGCTTGCGTAGCCGCACAGACCTGGGGGCTGCGGGCTTTCCTGCTGCCTTCAGCCTCAAAGCCACCCTTTCCCACTTGGCGCCGCATCAGGCACAAAAATGGCCTATGGCTGGAGATGTGTCCCATGCCCAAAGAGCCAGCAAGGAAAACTATGCCTTGTTCTAAAGCTCTTTGGGAACCGCTTGCGTAGCCCCACAGACCTGGGGGCTGCAGGCTTTCCTGCTGCCTTCAGCCTCAAAGCCACCCTTTCCCACTTGGCACTCCATCAGGCAAAAAAATGGCCTATGGCTGGAGATCGGTCCCATGCCCAAAGACCCAGCAAGGAAAACTATGCCTTGTTCTAAAGCTCTTTGGGAACCGCTTGCGTGGCCCCACAGACGTGGGGCCTGCAGGCTTTGCTGCTGCCTTCAGCCTCAATGCCACCCTTTCCCACTTGGCGCCGCGCCAGGCACAAAAATGGCCTATGGCTGGAGATGGGTCCCATGCCCAAAGAGCCAGCAGGGAAAACTATGCCTTGTTCTAAAGCTCTTTGGGAACCGCTTGCGTAGCCCCACAGACCTGGGGGCTGCAGGCTTTCCTGCTGCCTTCAGCCTCAAAGCCACCCTTTCCCACTTGGCGCCCTATCAGGCACAAAAATGGCCTATGGCTGGAGATGGGTCCCATGCCCAAAGAGCCATCAGGGAAAACTATGCCTTGTTCTAAAGCTCTTTGGGAACCGCTTGCTTGGCCCCACAGACCTGGGGGCTGCAGGCTTTCCTGCTGCCTTCAGCCTCAAAACCACCCTTTCCCACTACGCACCGCGCCAGGCACAAAAATGGCCATACGGCTGGAGATGGGTCCCCCGCCCAAAGAGCCAGCAGGGAAAACTATGCCTTGTTCTAAAGCTCTTTGGGAACCGCTTGCGTAGCCCCACAGACCTGGGGGCTGCGGGCTTTCCTGCTGCCTTCAGCCTCGACACCACCCTTTCCCACTTGGCGCCGCGCCAGGCACAAAAATGGCCATACGGCTGGAGATGGGTCCCCCGCCCAGAGAGCCAGCAAGGAAAATTATGCCTTGTTCTAAAGCTCTTTGGGAACCGCTTGCGTAGCCCCACAGACCTGGCGCTGCGGGCTTTCCTGCTGCCTTCAGCCTCAAAGCCACCCTTTCACACTTGGTGTCGCGCCAGGCACAAAAATGGCCTATGGCTGGAGATGGGTCCCATGCCCAAAGACCCAGCAAGGAAAACTATGCCTTGTTCTAAAGCTCTTTGGGAACCGCTTGCGTGGCCCCACAGACGTGGGGCCTGCAGGCTTTGCTGCTGCCTTCAGCCTCAAAGCCACCCTTTCCCACTTGGCGCCGCGCTAGGCACAAAAATGGTCTATGGCTGGAGATGGGTCCCCCGCCCAGAGAGCCAGCAGGGAAAACTATGCCTTGTTCTAAAGCTCTTTGGGAACCGCTTGCGTAGCCCTACAGACATGGGGGCTGCGGGCTTTCCTGCTGCCTTCAGCCTCGACAGCACCCTTTCCCACTTGGCGCCGTGCCAGGCACAAAAATGGCCATACGGCTGGAGATGGGTCCCCCGCCCAAAGAGCCAGCAGGGAAAACTATGCCTTGTTCTAAAGCTCTTTGGGAACCGCTTGCGTAGCCCCAAAGACCTGGGGGCTGCGGGCTTTCCTGCTGCCTTCAGCCTCAAAACCACCCTTTCCCACTTGGCGCCGCGCCAGGCACAAAAATGGCCATACGGCTGGAGATGGGTCCCATGCCCAAAGACCCAGCAGGGAAAACTATGCCTTGTTCTAAAGCTCTTTGGGAACCGCTTGCGTAGCCCCACAGACCTGGGGGCTGCGGGCTTTGCTGCTGCCTTCAGCCTCAAAGCCACCCTTTCCCACTTGGCGTCGCGCTAGGCACAAAAATGGCCATACGGCTGGAGATGGGTCCCCCGCCCAGAGAGCCAGCAAGGAAAATTATGCCTTGTTCTAAAGCTCTTTGGGAACCGCTTGCGTAGCCGCACAGACCTGGGGGCTGCGGGCTTTCCTGCTGCCTTCAGCCTCAAAGCCACCCTTTCCCACTTGGCACTCCATCAGGCAAAAAAATGGCCTATGGCTGGAGATCGGTCCCATGCCCAAAGACCCAGCAAGGAAAACTATGCCTTGTTCTAAAGCTCTTTGGGAACCGCTTGCGTGGCCCCACAGACGTGGGGCCTGCAGGCTTTGCTGCTGCCTTCAGCCTCAAAGCCACCCTTTCCCACTTGGCGCCGCGCCAGGCACAAAAATGGCCTATGGCTGGAGATGGGTCCCATGCCCAAAGAGCCAGCAGGGAAAACTATGCCTTGTTCTAAAGCTCTTTGGGAACCGCTTGCTTGGCCCCACAGACCTGGGGGCTGCAGGCTTTGCTGCTGCCTTCAGCCTCAAAACCACCCTTTCCCACTTGGCGCCGCGCCAGGCACAAAAATGGCCATACGGCTGGAGATGGGTCCCCCGCCCAAAGAGCCAGCAGGGAAAACTATGCCTTGTTCTAAAGCTCTTTGGGAACCGCTTGCGTAGCCGCACAGACCTGGGGGCTGCGGGCTTTGCTGCTGCCTTCAGCGTCAAAACCACCCTTTACCACTACGCACCGCGCCAGGCACAAAAATGGCCATACGGCTGGAAATGGGTCCCCCGTCCAAAGAGCCAGCAGGGAAAACTATGCCTTCTTCTAAAGCTCTTTGGGAACCGCTTGCGTAGCCCCACAGACCTGGGGGCTGTAGGCTTTCCTGCTGCCTTCAGCCTCAAAGCCACCCTTTCCCACTTGGCGCCCTATCAGGCACAAAAATGGCCTATGGCTGGAGATGGGTCCCATGCCCAAAGAGCCATCAGGGAAAACTATGCCTTGTTCTAAAGCTCTTTGGGAACCGCTTGCTTGGCCCCACAGACCTGGGGGCTGCAGGTTTTCCTGCTGCCTTCAGCCTCAAAACCACCCTTTCCCACTTGGCGCCGCGCCAGGCACAAAAATGGCCATACGGCTGGAGATGGGTCCCCCGCCCAGAGAGCCAGCAAGGAAAATTATGCCTTGTTCTAAAGCTCTTTGGGAACCGCTTGCGTAGCCCCACAGACCTGGCGCTGCGGGCTTTGCTGCTGCCTTCAGCCTCAAAGCCACCCTTTCCCACTTGGCGTCGCGCTAGGCACAAAAATGGCCATACGGCTGGAGATGGGTCCCCCGCCCAGAGAGCCAGCAAGGAAAATTTTGCCTTGTTCTAAAGCTCTTTGGGAACCGCTTGCGTAGCCGCACAGACCTGGGGGCTGCGGGCTTTCCTGCTGCCTTCAGCCTCAAAGCCACCCTTTCCCACTTGGCGCCGCATCAGGCACAAAAATGGCCTATGGCTGGAGATGGGGCCCATGCCCAAAGAGCCAGCAAGGAAAACTATGCATTGTTCTAAAGCTCTTTGGGAACCGCTTGCGTAGCCCCACAGACCTGGGGGCTGCAGGCTTTCCTGCTGCCTTCAGCCTCAAAGCCACCCTTTCCCACTTGGCACTCCATCAGGTAAAAAAATGGCCTATGGCTGGAGATCGGTCCCATGCCCAAAGACCCAGCAAGGAAAACTATGCCTTGTTCTAAAGCTCTTTGGGAACCGCTTGCGTGGCCCCACAGACGTGGGGCCTGCAGGCTTTGCTGCTGCCTTCAGCCTCAAAGCCACCCTTTCCCACTTGGCGCCGCGCTAGGCACAAAAATGGTCTATGGCTGGAGATGGGTCCCCCGCCCAGAGAGCCAGCAGGGAAAACTATGCCTTGTTCTAAAGCTCTTTGGGAACCGCTTGCGTAGCCCTACAGACATGGGGGCTGCGGGCTTTCCTGCTGCCTTCAGCCTCGACACCACCCTTTCCCACTTGGCGCCGTGCCAGGCACAAAAATGGCCATACGGCTGGAGATGGGTCCCCCGCCCAAAGAGCCAGCAGGGAAAACTATGCCTTGTTCTAAAGCTCTTTGGGAACCGCTTGCGTAGCCGCACAGACCTGGGGGCTGCAGGGTTTCCTGCTGCCTTCAGCCTCAAAACCACCCTTTCCCACTACGCACCGCGCCAGGCATAAAAATAGCCATACGACTGGAGATGGGTCCCATGCCCAAAGAGCCAGCAGGGAAAACTATGCCTTGTTCTAAAGCTCTTTGGGAACCGCTTGCATAGCCCCACAGACCTGGGGGCTGCAGGCTTTGCTGCTGCCTTCAGCCTCGACAGCACCCTTTCCCACTTGGCGCCGCGCCAGGCACAAAAATGGCCTATGGCTGGAGATGGGTCCCATGCCCAAAGAGCCAGCAGGGAAAACTATGCCTTGTTCTAAAGCTCTTTGGGAACCGCTTGCTTGGCCCCACAGACCTGGGGGCTGCAGGCTTTGCTGCTGCCTTCAGCCTCAAAACCACCCTTTCCCACTTGGCGCCGCGCCAGGCACAAAAATGGCCATACGGCTGGAGATGGGTCCCCCGCCCAAAGAGCCAGCAGGGAAAACTATGCCTTGTTCTAAAGCTCTTTGGGAACCGCTTGCGTAGCCGCACAGACCTGGGGGCTGCGGGCTTTCCTGCTGCCTTCAGCGTCAAAACCACCCTTTACCACTACGCACCGCTCCAGGCACAAAAATGGCCATACGGCTGGAAATGGGTCCCCCGTCCAAAGAGCCAGCAGGGAAAACTATGCCTTGTTCTAAAGCTCTTTGGGAACCGCTTGCGTAGCCCCACAGACCTGGGGGCTGCAGGCTTTCCTGCTGCCTTCAGCCTCAAAGCCACCCTTTCCCACTTGGCGCCCTATCAGGCACAAAAATGGCCTATGCCTGGAGATGGGTCCCATGCCCAAAGAGCCATCAGGGAAAACTATGCCTTGTTCTAAAGCTCTTTGGGAACCGCTTGCTTGGCCCCACAGACCTGGGGGCTGCAGGCTTTCCTGCTGCCTTCAGCCTCAAAACCACCCTTTCCCACTTGGCGCCGCGCCAGGCACAAAAATGGCCATACGGCTGGAGATGGGTCCCCCGCCCAAAGAGCTAGCAGGGAAAACTATGCCTTGTTCTAAAGCTCTTTGGGAACCACTTGCGTAGCCCCACAGACCTGGGGGCTGTGGGCTTTCCTGCTGCCTTCAGCCTCGACACCACCCTTTCCCACTTGGCGCCGCGCCAAGCACAAAAATGGCCATACGGCTGGAGATGGGTCCCCCGCCCAAAGAGCCAGCAGGGAAAACTATGCCTTTTTCTAAAGCTCTTTGGGAACCGCTTGCGTAGCCCCACAGACCTGGGGGTGTGGGCTTTGCTGCTGCCTTCAGCCTCAAAGCCACCCTTTCCCGCTTGGCGCCGGGCCAGGCACAAAAATGGCCATACGGCTGGAGATGGGTCCCCCGCCCAAAGAGCCAGCAGGGAAAACTATGCCTTGTTCTAAAGCTCTTTGGGAACCGCTTGCGTAGCCCCACAGACCTGGGGGCTGCGGGCTTTCCTGCTGCCTTCAGCCTCAAAACCACCCTTTCCCACTTGGCGCCGCGCCAGGCACAAAAATAGCCATACGGCTGGAGATGGGTCCCCCGCCCAAAGAGCCAGCAGGGAAAACTATGCCTTGTTCTAAAGCTCTTTGGGAACCGCTTGCGTAGCCCCACAGACCTGGGGACTGCGGGCTTTCCTGCTGCCTTCAGCCTCGACACCACCCTTTCCCACTTGGCGCCGCGCCAGGCACAAAAATGGCCATACGGCTGGAGATGGGTCCCCCGCCCAGAGAGCCAGCAAGGAAAATTATGCCTTGTTCTAAAGCTCTTTGGGAACCGCTTGCGTAGCCGCACAGACCTGGCGCTGCGGGCTTTCCTGCTGCCTTCAGCCTCAAAGCCACCCTTTCCCACTTGGCGTCGCGCCAGGCACAAAAATGGCCTATGGCTGGAGATGGGTCCCATGCCCAAAGACCCAGCAGGGAAAACTATGCCTTGTTCTAAAGCTCTTTGGGAACCGCTTGCGTAGCCCCACAGACCTGGGGGCTGCAGGCTTTGCTGCTGCCTTCAGCCTCAAAGCCACCCTTTCCCACTTGGCGTCGCGCTAGGCACAAAAATGGCCATACGGCTGGAGATGGGTCCCCCGCCCAGAGAGCCAGCAAGGAAAATTATGCCTTGTTCTAAAGCTCTTTGGGAACCGCTTGCGTAGCCGCACAGACCTGGGGGCTGCGGCCTTTCCTGCTGCCTTCAGCCTCAAAGCCACCCTTTCCCACTTGGCGCCGCATCAGGCACAAAAATGGCCTATGGCTGGAGATGGGTCCCATGCCCAAAGAGCCAGCAAGGAAAACTATGCCTTGTTCTAAAGCTCTTTGGGAACCGCTTGCGTAGCCCCACAGACCTGGGGGCTGCAGGCTTTCCTGCTGCCTTCAGCCTCAAAGCCACCCTTTCCCACTTGGCACTCCATCAGGCAAAAAAATGGCCTATGGCTGGAGATCGGTCCCATGCCCAAAGACCCAGCAAGGAAAACTATGCCTTGTTCTAAAGCTCTTTGGGAACCGCTTGCGTGGCCCCACAGACGTGGGGCCTGCAGGCTTTGCTGCTGCCTTCAGCCTCAAAGCCACCCTTTCCCACTTGGCGCCGCGCTAGGCACAAAAATGGTCTATGGCTGGAGATGGGTCCCCCGCCCAGAGAGCCAGCAGGGAAAACTATGCCTTGTTCTAAAGCTCTTTGGGAACCGCTTGCGTAGCCCTACAGACATGGGGGCTGCGGGCTTTCCTGCTGCCTTCAGCCTCGACACCACCCTTTCCCACTTGGCGCCGCGCCAGGCACAAAAATGGCCATACGGCTGGAGATGGGTCCCCCGTCCAAAGAGCCAGCAGGGAAAACTATGCCTTGTTCTAAAGCTCTTTGGGAACCGCTTGCATAGCCCCACAGACCTGGGGGCTGCGGGCTTTCCTGCTGCCTTCAGCCTCAAAACCACCCTTTCCCACTTGGCGCCCCATCAGGCACAAAAATGGCCATACGGCTGGAGATGGGTCCCATGACCAAAGAGCCAGCAGGGAAAACTATGCCTTGTTCTAAAGCTCTTTGGGAACCACTTGCGTAGCCCCACAGACCTGGGGGCTGCGGGTTTTCCTGCTGCCTTCAACCTCAAAGCCACCCTTTCCCACTTGGCGCCGCATCAGGCACAAAAATGGCCATACGGCTGGAAATGGGTCCCATGCCCAAAGGCCCAGCAAGGAAAACTATGCCTTGTTCTAAAGCTCTTTGGGAACCGCTTGCGTAGCCCCACAGACGTGGGGCCTGCAGGCTTTCCTGCTGCCTTCAGCCTCGACAGCACCCTTTCCCACTTGGCGCCGCGCCAGGCACAAAAATGGCCTATGGGTGGAGATGGGTCCCATGCCCAAAGAGCCATCAGGGAAAACTATGCCTTGTTCTAAAGCTCTTTGGGAACCGCTTGCATAGCCCCACAGACCTGGGGGCTGTGGGCTTTCCTGCTGCCTTCAGCCTCGACACCACCCTTTCCCACTTGGCGCCGTGCCAGGCACAAAAATGGCCATACGGCTGGAGATGGGTCCCCCGCCCTAAGAGCGAGCAGGGAAAACTATGCCTTGTTCTAAAGCTCTTTGGGAACCGCTTGCGTAGCCCCACAGACCTGGGGGCTGTGGGCTTTGCTGCTGCCTTCAGCCTCAAAGCCACCCTTTCCCGCTTCGCGCCAGGCCAGGCACAAAAATGGCCATACGGCTGGAGATGGGTCCCACGCCCAAAGAGCCAGCAGTGAAAACTACGCCTTGTTCTAAAGCTCTTTGGGAACCGCTTGCGTAGCCCCACAGACCTGGGGGCTGCGGGCTTTCCTGCTGCCTTCAGCCTCAAAACCACCCTTTCCCACTTGGCGCCGCGCCAGGCTCAAAAATGGCCATACGGCTGGAGATGGGTCCCCCGCCCAAAGAGCCAGCAGGGAAAACTATGCCTTGTTCTAAAGCTCTTTGGGAACCGCTTGCGTAGCCCCACAGACCTGGGGGCTGCAGGCTCTCCTGCTGCCTTTAGCCTCAAAGCCACCCTTTCCCACTTGGCGCCGCGCTAGGCACAAAAATGGTCTATGGCTGGAGATGGGTCCCCCGCCCAAAGAGCCAGCAGGGAAAACTAGGCCTTGTTCTAAAGCTCTTTGGGAACCGCTTGCGTAGCCCCACAGACCTGGGGGCTGCAGGCTTTCCTGCTGCCTTCAGCCTCAAAGCCACCCTTTCCCACTACGCACCGCGCCAGGCACAAAAATGGCCTATGGCTGGAGATGGGTCCCATGCCCAAAGACCCAGCAAGGAAAACTATGCATTGTTCTAAAGCTCTTTGGGAACCGCTTGCGTAGCCCCACAGACCTGGGGGCTGCAGGCTTTCCTGCTGCCTTCAGACTCGACACCACCCTTTCCCACTTGGCACCGCGCCAGGCACAAAAATGGCCTATGGCTGGAGATGGGTCCCATGCCCAAAGAGCCAGCAGGGAAAACTATGCCTTGTTCTGAAGCTCTTTGGGAACCGCTTGCGTAGCCACACAGACCTTAGGGCTGCAGGCTTTGCTCCTGCCTTCAGCCTCAAAGCCACCCTTTCCCACTTGGCACCGCGCCAGGCACAAAAATGGCCATACGGCTGGAGATGGGTCCCCCGCCCAAAGAGACAGCAGGGAAAACTATGCCTTGTTCTAAAGCTCTTTGGGAACCGCTTGCGTAGCCCTACAGACCTGGGGGCTGCGGGCTTTGCTGCTGCCTTCAGCCTCGACACCACCCTTTCCGACTTGGCGCCGTGCCAGGCACAAAAATGGCCATACGGCTGGAGATGGGTCCCCCGCCCAAAGAGCCAGCAGGGAAAACTATGCCTTGTTCTAAAGCTCTTTGGGAACCGCTTGCGTAGCCCCACAGACCTGGGGGCTGCGGGCTTTCCTGCTGCCTTCAGCCTCGACACCACCCTTTCCCACTTGGCGCCGCGCTAGGCACAAAAATGGCCATACGGCTGGAGATGGGTCCCCCGCCCAAAGAGCCAGCAGGGAAAACTATGCCTTGTTCTAAAGCTCTTTGGGAACCGCTTGCGTAGCCCCACAGACCTGGGGGCTGCGGGCTTTCCTGCTGCCTTCAGCGTCAAAACCACCCTTTCCCACTACGCACCGCGCCAGGCACAAAAATGGCCATACGGCTGGAGATGGGTCCCCCGCCCAAAGAGCCAGCAGGGAAAACTATGCCTTGTTCTAAAGCTCTTTGGGAACCGCTTGCGTAGCCCCACAGACCTGGGGCTGCAGGCTTTCCTGCTGCCTTCAGCCTCAAAGCCACCCTTTCCCACTTGGCGCCCTATCAGGCACCAAAATGGCCTATGGCTGGAGATGGGTCCCATGCCCAAAGAGCCATCAGGGAAAACTATGCCTTGTTCTAAAGCTCTTTGGGAACCGCTTGCTTGGCCCCACAGACCTGGGGGCTGCAGGCTTTCCTGCTGCCTTCAGCCTCAAAACCACCCTTTCCCACTACGCACCGCGCCAGGCAGAAAAATGGCCTATGGCTGGAGATGGGTCCCATGCCCTAAGAGCTAGCAGGGAAAACTATGCCTTGTTCTAAAGCTCTTTGGGAACCGCTTGCGTAGCCCCACAGACCTTAGGGCTGCAGGCTTTGCTCCTGCCTTCAACCTCAAAGCCACCCTTTCCCACTTGGCGCCGCGCCAGGCACAAAAATGGCCATACGGCTGGAGATGGGTCCCCCGCCCAAAGAGCCAGCAGGGAAAACTATGCCTTGTTCTAAAGCTCTTTGGGAACCGCTTGCGTAGCCCCACAGACCTGGGGGCTGCGGGCTTCCCTGCTGCCTTCAGCCTCAAAACCACCCTTTCCCACTTGGCGCCGCGCTAGGCACAAAAATGGCCATACGGCTGGAGATGGGTCCCCCGCCCAAAGAGCCAGCAGGGAAAACTATGCCTTCTTCTAAAGCTTTTTGGGAACCGCTTGCGTAGCCCCACAGACCTGGGGGCTGCGGGCTTTCCTGCTGCCTTCAGCCTCAAAGCCACCCTTTCCCACTTGGCGCCGCGCCAGGCACAAAAATGGCCATACGGCTGGAGATGGGTCCCCCGCCCTAAGAGCCAGCAGGGAAAACTATGCCTTGTTCTAAAGCTCTTTGGGAACCGCTTGCGTAGCCCCACAGACCTGGGGGCTGCAGGCTTTGCTGCTGCCTTCAGCCTCAAAGCCACCCTTTTCCACTGGACGCCGCATCAGGCACAAAAATGGCCATATGGCTGGAGATGGGTCCCCTGCCCAAAGAGCCAGCAAGGAAAACTATGCCTTGTTCTAAAGCTCCTTGGGAACCACTTGCGTAGCTCCACAGACCTGGGAGCTGCGGGCTTTCCTGCTGCCTTCAGCCTCGACACCACCCTTTCCCACTGGGCGCCGCGCCAGGCACAAAAATGGCCATACGGCTGGAGATGGGTCCCCCGCCCAAGGAGCCAGCAGGGAAAACTATGCCTTGTTCTAAAGCTCTTTGGGAACCGCTTGCGTAGCCCCACAGACCTGGGGGCTGCAGGCTTTCCTGCTGCCTTCAACCTCGACACCACCCTTTCCCACTTGGCGTCGCGCCAGGCACAAAAATGGCCTATGGCTGGAGATGGGTCCCCCGCCCAAAGAGCCAGCAGGGAAAACTATGCCTTGTTCTAAAGCTCTTTGGGAACCGCTTGCGTAGCCCCACAGACCTGGGGGCTGCAGGCTTTGCTGCTGCCTTCAGCCTCAAACCCACCCTTTCCCACTTGGCGTCGCGCCAGGCAAAAAAAATGGCCTATGGCTGGAGATGGGTCCCCCGCCCAAAGAGCCAGCAGGGAAAACTATGCCTTGTTCTAAAGCTCTTTGGGAACAGCTTGCGTAGCCCCACAGACCTGGGGGCTGCAGGCTTTCCTGCTGCCTTCAGCCTCGACACCACCCTTTCCCACTTGGCAATGCGCCAGGCACAAAAATGGCCTATGGCTGGAGATGGGTCTCCAGACCAAGGAGCCAGCAGGGAAAACTATGCCTTGTTCTAAAGCTCTTTGGGAACCGCTTCCATAGCCCCACAGACCTGGGGGCTGCAGGCTTTGCTGCTGCCTTCAGCCTCAAAGCCACCCTTTCCCACTTGGCGCCGCGCCAGGCACAAAAATGGCCTATGGCTGGAGATGGGTCCCCCGCCCAGAGAGCCAGCAGGGAAAATTATGCCTTGTTCTAAAGCTCTTTGGGAACTGCTTGCGTAGCCCCAGAGACCTGGGGGCTGCAGGCTTTCCTGCTGCCTTCAGCCTCAAAGCCACCCTTTCCCACTTGGCGCCGCGCCAGGCACAAAAATGGCCATACGGCTGGAGATGGGTCCCCCGCCCAAAGAGCCAGCAGGGAAAACTATGCCTTGTTCTAAAGCTCTTTGGGAACCGCTTGCTTGGCCCCACAGTCCTGGGGGCTGCAGGCTTTGCTGCTGCCTTCAGCCTCAAAACCACCCTTTCCCACTTGGCGCCGCGCCAGGCACAAAAATGGCCATACGGCTGGAGATGGGTCCCCCGCCCAAAGAGCCAGCAGGGAAAACTATGCCTTGTTCTAAAGCTCTTTGGGAACCGCTTGCGTAGCCCCACAGACCTGGGGACTGCGGGCTTTCCTGCTGCCTTCAGCCTCGACACCACCCTTTCCCACTTGGCGCCGCGCCAGGCACAAAAATGGCCATACGGCTGGAGATGGGTCCCCCGCCCAGAGAGCCAGCAAGGAAAATTATGCCTTGTTCTAAAGCTCTTTGGGAACCGCTTGCGTAGCCGCACAGACCTGGCGCTGCGGGCTTTCCTGCTGCCTTCAGCCTCAAAGCCACCCTTTCCCACTTGGCGTCGCGCCAGGCACAAAAATGGCCTATGGCTGGAGATGGGTCCCATGCCCAAAGACCCAGCAGGGAAAACTATGCCTTGTTCTAAAGCTCTTTGGGAACCGCTTGCGTAGCCCCACAGACCTGGGGGCTGCAGGCTTTGCTGCTGCCTTCAGCCTCAAAGCCACCCTTTCCCACTTGGCGTCGCGCTAGGCACAAAAATGGCCATACGGCTGGAGATGGGTCCCCCGCCCAGAGAGCCAGCAAGGAAAATTATGCCTTGTTCTAAAGCTCTTTGGGAACCGCTTGCGTAGCCGCACAGACCTGGGGGCTGCGGCCTTTCCTGCTGCCTTCAGCCTCAAAGCCACCCTTTCCCACTTGGCGCCGCATCAGGCACAAAAATGGCCTATGGCTGGAGATGGGTCCCATGCCCAAAGAGCCAGCAAGGAAAACTATGCCTTGTTCTAAAGCTCTTTGGGAACCGCTTGCGTAGCCCCACAGACCTGGGGGCTGCAGGCTTTCCTGCTGCCTTCAGCCTCAAAGCCACCCTTTCCCACTTGGCACTCCATCAGGCAAAAAAATGGCCTATGGCTGGAGATCGGTCCCATGCCCAAAGACCCAGCAAGGAAAACTATGCCTTGTTCTAAAGCTCTTTGGGAACCGCTTGCGTGGCCCCACAGACGTGGGGCCTGCAGGCTTTGCTGCTGCCTTCAGCCTCAAAGCCACCCTTTCCCACTTGGCGCCGCGCTAGGCACAAAAATGGTCTATGGCTGGAGATGGGTCCCCCGCCCAGAGAGCCAGCAGGGAAAACTATGCCTTGTTCTAAAGCTCTTTGGGAACCGCTTGCGTAGCCCTACAGACATGGGGGCTGCGGGCTTTCCTGCTGCCTTCAGCCTCGACACCACCCTTTCCCACTTGGCGCCGCGCCAGGCACAAAAATGGCCATACGGCTGGAGATGG
Source organism: Rissa tridactyla (assembly GCF_028500815.1). Classification (NCBI taxonomy): domain Eukaryota; kingdom Metazoa; phylum Chordata; class Aves; order Charadriiformes; family Laridae; genus Rissa; species Rissa tridactyla. Next base: position 428,528 of record NW_026529341.1, on the reverse strand, counting down.
GTCCCCCGTCCAAAGAGCCAGCAGGGAAAACTATGCCTTGTTCTAAAGCTCTTTGGGAACCGCTTGCATAGCCCCACAGACCTGGGGGCTGCGGGTTTTCCTGCTGCCTTCAACCTCAAAGCCACCCTTTCCCACTTGGCGCCGCATCAGGCACAAAAATGGCCATACGGCTGGAAATGGGTCCCATGCCCAAAGGCCCAGCAAGGAAAACTATGCCTTGTTCTAAAGCTCTTTGGGAACCGCTTGCGTAGCCCCACAGACGTGGGGCCTGCAGGCTTTCCTGCTGCCTTCAGCCTCAAAACCACCCTTTCCCACTTGGCGCCGGGCCAGGCACAAAAATTGCCATACGGCTGGAGATGGGTCCCATGCCAAAAGAGCCAGCAGGGAAAACTATGCCTTGTTCTAAAGCTCTTTGGGAACCGCTTGCGTAGCCGCACAGACCTGGGGGCTGCAGGCTTTCCTGCTGCCTTCAGCCTCGACAGCACCCTTTCCCACTTGGCGCCGCGCCAGGCACAAAAATGGCCTATGGGTGGAGATGGGTCCCATGCCCAAAGAGCCATCAGGGAAAACTATGCCTTGTTCTAAAGCTCTTTGGGAACCGCTTGCATAGCCCCACAGACCTGGGGGCTGTGGGCTTTCCTGCTGCCTTCAGCCTCGACACCACCCTTTCCCACTTGGCGCCGTGCCAGGCACAAAAATGGCCATACGGCTGGAGATGGGTCCCCCGCCCAAAGAGCGAGCAGGGAAAACTATGCCTTGTTCTAAAGCTCTTTGGGAACCGCTTGCGTAGCCCCACAGACCTGGGGGCTGTGGGCTTTGCTGCTGCCTTCAGCCTCAAAGCCACCCTTTCCCGCTTCGCGCCAGGCCAGGCACAAAAATGGCCATACGGCTGGAGATGGGTCCCACGCCCAAAGAGCCAGCAGTGAAAACTACGCCTTGTTCTAAAGCTCTTTGGGAACCGCTTGCGTAGCCACACAGACCTGGGGGCTGCGGGCTTTCCTGCTGCCTTCAGCCTCAAAACCACCCTTTCCCACTTGGCGCCGCGCCAGGCTCAAAAATGGCCATACGGCTGGAGATGGGTCCCCCGCCCAAAGAGCCAGCAGGGAAAACTATGCCTTGTTCTAAAGCTCTTTGGGAACCGCTTGCGTAGCCCCACAGACCTGGGGGCTGCAGGCTCTCCTGCTGCCTTTAGCCTCAAAGCCACCCTTTCCCACTTGGCGCCGCGCTAGGCACAAAAATGGTCTATGGCTGGAGATGGGTCCCCCGCCCAAAGAGCCAGCAGGGAAAACTAGGCCTTGTTCTAAAGCTCTTTGGGAACCGCTTGCGTAGCCCCACAGACCTGGGGGCTGCAGGCTTTCCTGCTGCCTTCAGCCTCAAAGCCACCCTTTCCCACTACGCACCGCGCCAGGCACAAAAATGGCCTATGGCTGGAGATGGGTCCCATGCCCAAAGACCCAGCAAGGAAAACTATGCATTGTTCTAAAGCTCTTTGGGAACCGCTTGCGTAGCCCCACAGACCTGGGGGCTGCAGGCTTTCCTGCTGCCTTCAGACTCGACACCACCCTTTCCCACTTGGCACCGCGCCAGGCACAAAAATGGCCTATGGCTGGAGATGGGTCCCATGCCCAAAGAGCCAGCAGGGAAAACTATGCCTTGTTCTGAAGCTCTTTGGGAACCGCTTGCGTAGCCACACAGACCTTAGGGCTGCAGGCTTTGCTCCTGCCTTCAGCCTCAAAGCCACCCTTTCCCACTTGGCACCGCGCCAGGCACAAAAATGGCCATACGGCTGGAGATGGGTCCCCCGCCCAAAGAGACAGCAGGGAAAACTATGCCTTGTTCTAAAGCTCTTTGGGAACCGCTTGCGTAGCCCTACAGACCTGGGGGCTGCGGGCTTTGCTGCTGCCTTCAGCCTCGACACCACCCTTTCCCACTTGGCGCCGTGCCAGGCACAAAAATGGCCATACGGCTGGAGATGGGTCCCCCGCCCAAAGAGCCAGCAGGGAAAACTATGCCTTGTTCTAAAGCTCTTTGGGAACCGCTTGCGTAGCCCCACAGACCTGGGGGCTGCGGGCTTTCCTGCTGCCTTCAGCCTCGACACCACCCTTTCCCACTTGGCGCCGCGCTAGGCACAAAAATGGCCATACGGCTGGAGATGGGTCCCCCGCCCAAAGAGCCAGCAGGGAAAACTATGCCTTGTTCTAAAGCTCTTTGGGAACCGCTTGCGTAGCCCCACAGACCTGGGGGCTGCGGGCTTTCCTGCTGCCTTCAGCCTCAAAACCACCCTTTCCCACTACGCACCGTGCCAGGCAGAAAAATGGCCTATGGCTGGAGATGGGTCCCATGCCCTAAGAGCTAGCAGGGAAAACTATGCCTTGTTCTAAAGCTCTTTGGGAACCGCTTGCGTAGCCCCACAGACCTTAGGGCTGCAGGCTTTGCTCCTGCCTTCAACCTCAAAGCCACCCTTTCCCACTTGGCGCCGCGCCAGGCACAAAAATGGCCATACGGCTGGAGATGGGTCCCCCGCCCAAAGAGCCAGCAGGGAAAACTATGCCTTGTTCTAAAGCTCTTTGGGAACCGCTTGCGTAGCCCCACAGACCTGGGGGCTGCGGGCTTCCCTGCTGCCTTCAGCCTCAAAACCACCCTTTCCCACTTGGCGCCGCGCTAGGCACAAAAATGGCCATACGGCTGGAGATGGGTCCCCCGCCCAAAGAGCCAGCAGGGAAAACTATGCCTTGTTCTAAAGCTGTTTGGGAACCGCTTGCGTAGCCCCACAGACCTGGGGGCTGCGGGCTTTCCTGCTGCCTTCAGCCTCAAAGCAACCCTTTCCCACTTGGCGCCGCGCCAGGCACAAAAATGGCCATACGGCTGGAGATGGGTCCCCCGCCCTAAGAGCCAGCAGGGAAAACTATGCCTTGTTCTAAAGCTCTTTGGGAACCGCTTGCGTAGCCCCACAGACCTGGGGGCTGCAGGCTTTGCTGCTGCCTTCAGCCTCAAAGCCACCCTTTTCCACTGGACGCCGCATCAGGCACAAAAATGGCCATATGGCTGGAGATGGGTCCCCTGCCCAAAGAGCCAGCAAGGAAAACTATGCCTTGTTCTAAAGCTCCTTGGGAACCACTTGCGTAGCTCCACAGACCTGGGAGCTGCGGGCTTTCCTGCTGCCTTCAGCCTCGACACCACCCTTTCCCACTGGGCGCCGCGCCAGGCACAAAAATGGCCATACGGCTGGAGATGGGTCCCCCGCCCAAGGAGCCAGCAGGGAAAACTATGCCTTGTTCTAAAGCTCTTTGGGAACCGCTTGCGTAGCCCCACAGACCTGGGGGCTGCAGGCTTTCCTGCTGCCTTCAGCCTCGACACCACCCTTTCCCACTTGGCAATGCGCCAGGCACAAAAATGGCCTATGGCTGGAGATGGGTCTCCAGACCAAGGAGCCAGCAGGGAAAACTATGCCTTGTTCTAAAGCTCTTTGGGAACCGCTTCCATAGCCCCACAGACCTGGGGGCTGCAGGCTTTGCTGCTGCCTTCAGCCTCGACAGCACCCTTTCCCACTTGGCGCCGCGCCAGGCACAAAAATGGCCTATGGCTGGAGATGGGTCCCCCGCCCAGAGAGCCAGCAGGGAAAATTATGCCTTGTTCTAAAGCTCTTTGGGAACTGCTTGCGTAGCCCCAGAGACCTGGGGGCTGCAGGCTTTCCTGCTGCCTTCAGCCTCAAAGCCACCCTTTCCCACTTGGCGCCGCGCCAGGCACAAAAATGGCCATACGGCTGGAGATGGGTCCCCCGCCCAAAGAGCCAGCAGGGAAAACTATGCCTTGTTCTAAAGCTCTTTGGGAACCGCTTGCTTGGCCCCACAGTCCTGGGGGCTGCAGGCTTTGCTGCTGCCTTCAGCCTCAAAACCACCCTTTCCCACTTGGCGCCGCGCCAGGCACAAAAATGGCCATACGGCTGGAGATGGGTCCCCCGCCCAAAGAGCCAGCAGGGAAAACTATGCCTTGTTCTAAAGCTCTTTGGGAACCGCTTGCTTGGCCCCACAGACCTGGGGGCTGCAGGCTTTCCTCCTGCCTTCAGCCTCAAAACCACCCTTTCCCACTACGCACCGCGCCAGGCACAAAAATGGCCATACGGCTGGAGATGGGTCCCCCGCCCAAAGAGCTAGCAGGGAAAACTATGCCTTGTTCTAAAGCTCTTTGGGAACCGCTTGCGTAGCCCCACAGACCTGGGGGCTGTGGGCTTTCCTGCTGCCTTAAGCCTCGACACCACCCTTTCCCACTTGGCGCCGCGCCAAGCACAAAAATGGCCATACGGCTGGAGATGGGTCCCCCGCCCAAAGAGCCAGCAGGGAAAACTACGCCTTTTTTTAAAGCTCTTTGGGAACCGCTTGCGTAGCCCCACAGACCTGGGGGCTGTGGGCTTTGCTGCTGCCTTCAGCCTCAAAGCCACCCTTTCCCGCTTGGCGCCGGGCCAGGCACAAAAATGGCCATACGGCTGGAGATGGGTCCCCCGCCCAAAGAGCCAGCAGGGAAAACTATGCCTTGTTCTAAAGCTCTTTGGGAACCGCTTGCGTAGCCCCACAGACCTGGGGGCTGCGGGCTTTCCTGCTGCCTTCAGCCTCAAAACCACCCTTTCCCACTTGGCGCCGCGCCAGGCACAAAAATGGCCATACGGCTGGAGATGGGTCCCCCGCCCAAAGAGCCAGCAGGGAAAACTATGCCTTGTTCTAAAGCTCTTTGGGAACCGCTTGCGTAGCCCCACAGACCTGGGGGCTGCGGGCTTTCCTGCTGCCTTCAGCCTCGACACCACCCTTTCCCACTTGGCGCCGCGCCAGGCACAAAAATGGCCATACGGCTGGAGATGGGTCCCCCGCCCAGAGAGCCAGCAAGGAAAATTATGCCTTGTTCTAAAGCTCTTTGGGAACCGCTTGCGTAGCCCCACAGACCTGGGGGCTGCGGGCTTTCCTGCTGCCTTCAGCCTCAAAGCCACCCTTTCCCACTTGGCGTCGCGCCAGGCACAAAAATGGCCTATGGCTGGAGATGGGTCCCATGCCCAAAGACCCAGCAGGGAAAACTATGCCTTGTTCTAAAGCTCTTTGGGAACCGCTTGCGTAGCCCCACAGACCTGGGGGCTGCGGGCTTTGCTCCTGCCTTCAGCCTCAAAGCCACCCTTTCCCACTTGGCGTCGTGCTAGGCACAAAAATGGCCATACGGCTGGAGATGGGTCCCCCGCCCAGAGAGCCAGCAAGGAAAATTATGCCTTGTTCTAAAGCTCTTTGGGAACCGCTTGCGTAGCCGCACAGACCTGGGGGCTGCGGGCTTTCCTGCTGCCTTCAGCCTCAAAGCCACCCTTTCCCACTTGGCGCCGCATCAGGCACAAAAATGGCCTATGGCTGGAGATGGGTCCCATGCCCAAAGAGCCAGCAAGGAAAACTATGCCTTGTTCTAAAGCTCTTTGGGAACCGCTTGCGTAGCCCCACAGACCTGGGGGCTGCAGGCTTTCCTGCTGCCTTCAGCCTCAAAGCCACCCTTTCCCACTTGGCACTCCATCAGGCAAAAAAATGGCCTATGGCTGGAGATCGGTCCCATGCCCAAAGACCCAGCAAGGAAAACTATGCCTTGTTCTAAAGCTCTTTGGGAACCGCTTGCGTGGCCCCACAGACGTGGGGCCTGCAGGCTTTGCTGCTGCCTTCAGCCTCAAAGCCACCCTTTCCCACTTGGCGCCGCGCCAGGCACAAAAACAGCCTATGGCTGCAGATGGGTGCCCCGCCCAGAGAGCCAGCAGGGAAAACTATGCCTTGTTCTAAAGCTCTTTGGGAACCGCTTGCGTAGCCCCACAGACCTGGGGGCTGCAGGCTTTCCTGCTGCCTTCAGCCTCGACAGCACCCTTTCCCACTTGGCGTCGCGCCAGGCAGAAAAATGGCCTATGGGTGGAGATGGGTCCCATGCCCAAAGAGCCACCAGGTAAAACTATGCCTTGTTCTAAAGCTCTTTGGGAACCGCTTGCATAGCCCCACAGACCTGGGGGCTGTGGGCTTTCCTGCTGCCTTCAGCCTCGACACCACCCTTTCCCACTTGGCGCCGTGCCAGGCACAAAAATGGCCATACGGCTGGAGATGGGTCCCCCGCCCAAAGAGCCAGCAGGGAAAACTATGCCTTGTTCTAAAGCTCTTTGGGAACCGCTTGCGTAGCCCCACAGACCTGGGGGCTGCGGGCTTTGCTGCTGCCTTCAGCCTCGACACCACCCTTTCCCGCTTCGCGCCGGGCCAGGCACAAAAATGGCCATACGGCTGGAGATGGGTCCCACGCCCAAAGAGCCAGCAGTGAAAACTATGCCTTGTTCTAAAGCTCTTTGGGAACTGCTTGCGTAGCCACACAGACCTGGGGGCTGCGGGCTTTCCTGCTGCCTTCAGCCTCGACACCACCCTTTCCCACTTGGCGCCGCGCCAGGCACAAAAATGGCCATACGGCTGGAGATGGGTCCCCTGCCCAAAGAGCCAGCAGGGAAAACTATGCCTTGTTCTAAAGCTTTTTGGGAACCGCTTGCGTAGCCCCACAGACCTGGGGGCTGCAGGCTCTCCTGCTGCCTTCAGCCTCAAAGCCACCCTTTCCCACTTGGCGCCGCGCTAGGCACAAAAATGGTCTACGGCTGGAGATGGGTCCCCCGCCCAAAGAGCCAGCAGGGAAAACTAGGCCTTGTTCTAAAGCTCTTTGGGAACCGCTTGCGTAGCCCCACAGACCTGGGGGCTGCAGGCTTTCCTGCTGCCTTCAGCCTCAAAGCCACCCTTTCCCAATTGGCGTCGCGCTAGGCACAAATTGGCCATACGGCTGGAGATGGGTCCCCCGCCCAAAGAGCCAGCAGGGAAAACTATGCCTTGTTCTAAAGCTCTTTAGGAACCACTTGCGTAGCCCCACAGACCTGGGGGCTGCAGGCTTTCCTGCTGCCTTCAGACTCGACACCACCCTTTCCCACTTGGCGCCGCGCCAGGCACAAAAATGGCCATACGGCTGGAGATGGGTCCCCCGCCCAAAGAGCCAGCAGGGAAAATTATGCCTTGTTCTAAAGCTCTTTGGGAACCGCTTGCGTAGCCCCACAGACCTGGGGGCTGCAGGCTTTCCTGCTGCCTTCAGACTCGACACCACCCTTTCCCACTTGGCACCGCGCCAGGCAGAAAAATGGCCTATGGCTGGAGATGGGTCCCATGCCCAAAGAGCCAGCAGGGAAAACTATGCCTTGTTCTGAAGCTCTTTGGGAACCGCTTGCGTAGCCGCACAGACCTGGCGCTGCAGGCTTTCCTGCTGCCTTCAGCCTCAAAACCACCCTTTCCCACTACGCACTGCGCCAGGCACAAAAATGGCCATACGGCTGGAGATGGGTCCCATGCCCAAAGAGCCAGCAGGGAAAACTATGCCTTGTTCTAAAGCTCTTTGGGAACCGCTTGCGTAGCCCCACAGACCTGGGGGCTGCGGGCTCTCCTGCTGCCTTCAGCCTCGACACCACCCTTTCCCACTTGGCGCCGCGCCAGGCACAAAAATGGCCATACGGCTGGAGATGGGTCCCCCGCCCAAAGAGCCAGCAGGGAAAACTATGCCTTGTTCTAAAGCTCTTTGGGAACCGCTTGCGTAGCCACACAGACCTGGGGGCTGTGGGCTTTGCTGCTGCCTTCAGCCTCAAAGCCACTCTTTCTCACTTGGCGTCGCGCTAGGCACAAATTGGCCATACGGCTGGAGATGGGTCCCCCGCCCAAAGAGCCAGCATGGAAAACTATGCCTTGTTCTAAAGCTCTTTGGGAACCGCTTGCGTAGCCCCACAGACCTGGGGGCTGCAGGCTTTCCTGCTGCCTTCAGACTCGACACCACCCTTTCCCACTTGGCATCGCGCCTGGCAGAAAAATGGCCTATGGCTGGAGATGGGTCCCATGCCCTAACAGCCAGCAGGGAAAACTATGCCTTGTTCTAAAGCTCTTTGGGAACCGCTTGCGTAGCCCCACAGACCTGGGGGCTGCAGGCTTTCCTGCTGCCTTCAGACTCGACACCACCCTTTCCCACTTGGCACCGCGCCAGGCACAAAAATGGCCATACGGCTGGAGATGGGTCCCCCGCCCAAAGAGCCAGAAGGGAAAACTATGCCTTGTTCTAAAGCTCTTTGGGAACCGCTTGCGTAGCCCCACAGACCTGGGGGCTGCAGGCTTTGCTGCTGCCTTCAACCTCAAAGCCACCCTTTTCCACTGGACACTGCATCAGGCACAAAAATGGCCATATGGCTGGAGATGGGTCCCCTGCCCAAAGAGCCAGCAAGGAAAACTATGCGTTGTTCTAAAGCTCTTTGGGAACCACTTGCGTAGCTCCACAGACCTGGGAGCTGCGGGCTTTCCTGCTGCCTTCAGCCTCGACACCACCCTTTCCCACTGGGCGCCGCGCCAGGCACAAAAATGGCCATACGGCTGGAGATGGGTCCCCCGCCCAAGGAGCCAGCACGGAAAACTATGCCTTGTTCTAAAGCTCTTTGGGAACCGCTTGCGTAGCCCCACAGACCTGGGGGCTGCAGGCTTTCCTGCTGCCTTCAACCTCGACACCACCCTTTCCCACTTGGCGTCGCGCCAGGCACAAAAATGGCCTATGGCTGGAGATGGGTCCCCCGCCCAAAGAGCCAGCAGGGAAAACTATGCCTTGTTCTAAAGCTCTTTGGGAACCGCTTGCGTAGCCCCACACACCTGGGGTCTGTGGGCTTTCCTTCTGCCTTCATGTTCGACACCACCCTTTCCCACTTGGCGCCGCGCCAGGCACAAAAATGGCCATACGGCTGGAGATGGGTCCCCCGCCCAAAGAGCCAGCAGGGAAAACTATGCCTTGTTCTAAAGCTCTTTGGGAACCGCTTGCGTAGCCCCACAGACATGGGGGCTGCAGGCTTTCCTGCTGCCTTCAGGCTCGACAGCACCCTTTCCCACTTGGCACTGCGCCAGGCACAAAAATGGCCTATGGCTGGAGATGGGTCCCCCGCCCAAAGAACAAGCAGCGGAAACTATGCCTTGTTCTAAAGCTCTTTGGGAACCGCTTGCATAGCCTAAGAGACTTGGGGGCTGCAGACTTTCCTGCTGCCTTCAGCCTCAAAGCCACCCTTTCCCATTTGGCGCCGCGGTAGGCACAAAAATGGCCATACGGCTGGAGATGGGTTCCATGCCCAAAGAGCCAGCAAGGAAAACTATGCCTTGTTCTAAAGCTCTTTGGGAACCGCTTGCGTAGCCCTACAGACCTGGGGGCTTCGGGCTTTGCTGCCGCCTTCAGCCTCGACAGCACCCTTTCCCACTTGGCGCCGGGCCAGGCACAAAAATGGCCTATGGCTGGAGATGCGTCCCATGCCCAAAGAGCCAGCAAGGAAAACTATGCCTTCTTCTAAAGCTCTTTGGGAACCGCTTGCGTAGCCCCACAGACCTGGGGGCTGCGGGCTTTCCTGCTGCCTTCAGCCTCAAAGCCACCCTTTCCCACTACGCACCGCGCCAGGCACAAAAATGGCCTATGGCTGGAGATGGGTCCCATGCCCAAAGAGCCATCACGGAAAACTATGCCTTGTTCTAAAGCTCTTTGGGAACAGCTTCCTTGGCCCCACAGAGCTGTGGGCTGCAGGCTTTCCTGCTGCCTTCAGCCTCAAAACCACCCTTTCCCACTACGCACCGCGCCAGGCACAAAAATGGCCTATGGCTGGATATGGGTCCCCCGCCCAAAGAGCCAGCAGGGAAAACTATGCCTTGTTCTAAAGCTCTTTGGGAACCACTTGCGTAGCCCCACAGACGTGGGGCCTGCAGGCTTTCCTGCTGCCTTCAGACTCGACACCACCCTTTCCCACTTGGCGCCGCGCCAGGCACAAAAATGGCCTATGGCTGGAGATGGGTCCCCCGCCCAAAGAGCCAGCAGGGAAAACTATGCCTTGTTCTAAAGCTCTTTGGGAAACGCTTGCGTAGCCCCACAGACCTGGGGGCTGCGGGCTTTCCTGCTGCCTTCAGCCTCGACACCACCCTTTCCCACTTGGCACTGCGCCAGGCACAAAAATGGCCTATGGCTGGAGATGGGTCCCCGGCCCAGAGAGCCAGCAGGGAAGACTATGCCTTGTTCTAAAGCTCTTTGGGAACCGCTTGCGTAGCCCCACAGACCTGGGGGCTGCAGACTTTCCTGCTGCCTTCAGCCTCAAAGCCACCCTTTCCCATTTGGCGCCGCGCTAGGCACAAAAATGGCCATACGGCTGGAGATGGGTCCCCCGCCCAAAGAGCCAGCAGGGAAAACTATGCCTTGTTCTAAAGCTCTTTGGGAACCGCTTGCGTAGCCCCAGAGACCTGGGGGCTGCGGGCTTTCCTGCTGCCTTCAGCCTCGACACCACCCTTTCCCACTTGGCGCCGCGCCAGGCACAAAAATGGCCATACGGCTGGAGATGGGTCCCATGCCCAAAGAGCCAGCAGGGAAAACTATGCCTTGTTCTAAAGCTCTTTGGGAACCGCTTGCGTAGCCCCACAGACCTGGGGGCTGTGGGCTTTCCTGCTGCCTTCAGCCTCGACACCACCCTTTCCCACTTGGCGCCGGGCCAGGCACAAAAATGGCCATACGGCTGGAGATGGGTCCCCCGCCCAAAGAGCCAGCAGGGAAAACTATGCCTTGTTCTAAAGCTCTTTGGGAACCGCTTGCGTAGCCCCACAGACCTGGGGGCTGCAGGCTTTCCTGCTGCCTTCAGCCTCAAAGCCACCCTTTCCCACTTGGCGCCGCGCCAGGCACAAAAATGGCCTATGGCTGGATATGGGTCCCCCGCCCAAAGAGCCAGCAGGGAAAACTATGCCTTGTTCTAAAGCTCTTTGGGAACCACTTGCGTAGCCCCACAGACGTGGGGCCTGCAGGCTTTCCTGCTGCCTTCAGCCTCGACACCACCCTTTCCCACTTGGCGCCGCGCCAGGCACAAAAATGGCCTATGGCTGGAGATGGGTCCCATGCCCAAAGAGCCAGCAGGGAAAACTATGCCTTGTTCTAAAGCTCTTTGGGAACCGCTTGCGTAGCCCCACAGACCTGGGGGCTGCGGGCTTTCCTGCTGCCTTCAGCCTCGACAACACCCTTTCCCACTTGGCGTCGCGCCAGGCACAAAAATGGCCTATGGCTGGAGATGGGTCTCCCGCCCAAAGAGCCAGTAGGGAAAACTATGCCTTGTTCTAAAGCTCTTTGGGAACCGCTTGCGTAGCCCCACAGACCTGGGGGCTGCGGGCTTTCCTGCTGCCTTCAGCGTCAAAGCCACCCTTTCCCACTTGGCGTCGTGCCAGGCACAAAAATGGCCATATGTCTGCAGATGGGTCCCCCGCCCAAAGAGCCAGCATGGAAAACTATGCCTTGTTCTAAAGCTCTTTGGGAACCGCTTGCGTAGCCCCACAGACCTGGGGGCTGCGGGCTTTCCTGCTGTCTTCAGCCTCAAAGCAACCCTTTCCCACTTGGCGCCCTATCAGGCACAAAAATGGCCTATGGATGGAGATGGGTCCCATGCCTAAAGAGCCAGCAGGGAAAACTATGCCTTGTTCTAAAGCTCTTTGGGAACTGCTTGCGTAGCCCCACAGACCTGGGGGCTGCGGGCTTTGCTGCTGCCTTCAGCCTCAAAGCCACCCTTTCCCACTTGGCGCCGCGCCAGGCACAAAAATGGCCATACGGCTGGAGATGGGTCCCCCGCCCAAAGAGCCAGCAGGGAAAACTATGCCTTGTTCTAAAGCTCTTTGGGAACCGCTTGTGTGGCCCCACAGACCTGGGGGCTGCGGGCTTTCCTGCTGCCTTCAGCCTCGACAACACCCTTTCCCACTTGGCGTCGCGCCAGGCACAAAAATGGCCTATGGCTGGAGATGGGTCTCCCGCCCAAAGAGCCAGCAGGGAAAACTATGCCTTGTTCTAAAGCTCTTTGGGAACCGCTTTCGTAGCCGCACAGACCTGGGGGCTGCGGGCTTTGCTGCTGCCTTCAGCCTCAAAACCATCCTATGCCACTACGCACCGCGCCAGGCACAAAAATAGCCATACGGCTGGAGATGGGTCCCCCGCCCTAAGAGCCAGCAGGGAAAACTATGCCTTGTTCTAAAGCTCTTTGGGAACCGCTTGTGTAGCCGCACAGACCTGGAGGCTGCAGGCTTTCCTGCTGCCTTCAGCCTCAAAACCATCCTATGCCACTACGCACCGCGCCAGGCACAAAAATAGCCATACGGCTGGAGATGGGTCCCCCGAACAAAGAGCCAGCAGGGAAAACTATGCCTTGTTCTAAAGCTCTTTGGGAACCGCTTGCGTAGCCCCACACACCTGGGGGCTGCAGTCTTTCCTGCTGCCTTCAGCCTCGACAGCACCCTTTCCCACTTGGCTTCGTGCCAGGCACAAAAATGGCCTATGGCTGGAGATGGGTCCCATGCCCTAAGAGCCAGCTGGGAAAACTATGCCTTGTTCTAAAGCTCTTTGGGAACCGCTTGCGTAGCCCTACAGACCTGGGGGCTGCGGGCTTTGCTCCTGCCTTCAGCCTCAAAGCCACCCTTTCCCACCTGGCGCCGCGCCAGGCTCAAAAATGGCCATACGGCTGGAGATGGGTCCCCCGCCCAGAGAGCCAGCAGGGAAAACTATGCCTTGTTCTAAAGCTCTTTGGGAACCGCTTGCGTAGCCCTACAGACCTGGGGGCTGCGGGCTTTCCTGCTGCCTTCAAGCCTCAAAGCCACCCTTTCCCACTGGGCGCCGGGCCAGGCACAAAAATGGCCTGTGGCTGGAGATGGGTCCCCCCGCCCAAAGAGCCAGCAGGGAAAACTATGCCTTGTTCTAAAGCTCTTTGGGAACCGCTTGCGTAGCCCCACAGACCTGGGGGCTGCAGGCTTTCCTGCTGCCTTCAGACTCGACACCACCCTTTCCCACTTGGCACCGCGCCAGGCACAAAAATGGCCATACGGCTGGAGATGGGTCCCCCGCCCAAAGAGCCAGCAGGGAAAACTATGCCTTGTTCTAAAGCTCTTTGGGAACCGCTTGCGTAGCCCCACAGACCTGGGGGCTGCAGGCTTTGCTGCTGCCTTCAACCTCAAAGCCACCCTTTTCCACTGGACACCGCATCAGGCACAAAAATGGCCATATGGCTGGAGATGGGTCCCCTGCCCAAAGAGCCAGCAAGGAAAACTATGCCTTGTTCTAAAGCTCTTTGGGAACCACTTGCGTAGCTCCACAGACCTGGGAGCTGCGGGCTTTCCTGCTGCCTTCAGCCTCGACACCACCCTTTCCCACTGGGCGCCGCGCCAGGCACAAAAATGGCCATACGGCTGGAGATGGGTCCCCCGCCCAAGGAGCCAGCACGGAAAACTATGCCTTGTTCTAAAGCTCTTTGGGAACCGCTTGCGTAGCCCCACAGACCTGGGGGCTGCAGGCTTTCCTGCTGCCTTCAACCTCGACACCACCCTTTCCCACTTGGCGTCGCGCCAGGCACAAAAATGGCCTATGGCTGGAGATGGGTCCCCCGCCCAAAGAGCCAGCAGGGAAAACTATGCCTTGTTCTAAAGCTCTTTGGGAACCGCTTGCGTAGCCCCACACACCTGGGGTCTGTGGGCTTTCCTTCTGCCTTCATGTTCGACACCACCCTTTCCCACTTGGCGCCGCGCCAGGCACAAAAATGGCCATACGGCTGGAGATGGGTCCCCCCGCCCAAAGAGCCAGCAGGGAAAACTATGCCTTGTTCTAAAGCTCTTTGGGAACCGCTTGCGTAGCCCCACAGACCTGGGGGCTGCAGGCTTTCCTGCTGCCTTCAGGCTCGACAGCACCCTTTCCCACTTGGCACTGCGCCAGGCACAAAAATGGCCTATGGCTGGAGATGGGTCCCCCGCCCAAAGAACAAGCAGCGGAAACTATGCCTTGTTCTAAAGCTCTTTGGGAACCGCTTGCATAGCCTAAGAGACTTGGGGGCTGCAGACTTTCCTGCTGCCTTCAGCCTCAAAGCCACCCTTTCCCATTTGGCGCCGCGGTAGGCACAAAAATGGCCATACGGCTGGAGATGGGTTCCATGCCCAACGAGCCAGCAAGGAAAACTATGCCTTGTTCTAAAGCTCTTTGGGAACCGCTTGCGTAGCCCCACAGACCTGGGGGCTGCGGGCTTTCCTGCTGCCTTCAGCCTCAAAGCCACCCTTTCCCACTACGCACCGCGCCAGGCACAAAAATGGCCTATGGCTGGAGATGGGTCCCATGCCCAAAGAGCCATCACGGAAAACTATGCCTTGTTCTAAAGCTCTTTGGGAACAGCTTCCTTGGCCCCACAGAGCTGTGGGCTGCAGGCTTTCCTGCTGCCTTCAGCCTCAAAACCACCCTTTCCCACTACGCACCGCGCCAGGCACAAAAATGGCCATACGGCTGGAGATGGGTCCCCCGCCCAAGGAGCCAGCAGGGAAAACTATGCCTTGTTCTAAAGCTCTTTGGGAACCGCTTGCGTAGCCCCACAGACCTGGGGGCTGCGGGCTTTCCTGCTGCCTTCAGCCTCGACACCACCCTTTCCCACTTGGCGCCGCGCCAGGCACAAAAATGGCCATACGGCTGGAGATGGGTCCCATGCCCAAAGAGCCAGCAGGGAAAACTATGCCTTGTTCTAAAGCTCTTTGGGAACCGCTTGCGTAGCCCCACAGACCTGGGGGCTGTGGGCTTTCCTGCTGCCTTCAGCCTCGACACCACCCTTTCCCACTTGGCGCCGGGCCAGGCACAAAAATGGCCATACGGCTGGAGATGGGTCCCATGCCCAAAGAGCCAGCAGGGAAAACTATGCCTTGTTCTAAAGCTCTTTGGGAACCGCTTGCGTAGCCCCACAGACCTGGGGGCTGCAGGCTTTCCTGCTGCCTTCAGCCTCAAAGCCACCCTTTCCCACTTGGCGCCGCGCCAGGCACAAAAATGGCCTATGGCTGGATATGGGTCCCCCGCCCAAAGAGCCAGCAGGGAAAACTATGCCTTGTTCTAAAGCTCTTTGGGAACCACTTGCGTAGCCCCACAGACGTGGGGCCTGCAGGCTTTCCTGCTGCCTTCAGCCTCGACACCACCCTTTCCCACTTGGCGCCGCGCCAGGCACAAAAATGGCCTATGGCTGGAGATGGGTCCCCCGCCCAAAGAGCCAGCAGGGAAAACTATGCCTTGTTCTAAAGCTCTTTGGGAAACGCTTGCGTAGCCCCACAGACCTGGGGGCTGCGGGCTTTCCTGCTGCCTTCAGCCTCGACACCACCCTTTCCCACTTGGCGTCGCGCCAGGCACAAAAATGGCCTATGGCTGGAGATGGGTCCCATGCCCAAAGAGCCAGCAGGGAAAACTATGCCTTGTTCTAAAGCTCTTTGGGAACCGCTTGCGTAGCCCCACAGACCTGGGGGCTGCGGGCTTTCCTGCTGCCTTCAGCCTCGACAACACCCTTTCCCACTTGGCGTCGCGCCAGGCACAAAAATGGCCTATGGCTGGAGATGGGTCTCCCGCCCAAAGAGCCAGTAGGGAAAACTATGCCTTGTTCTAAAGCTCTTTGGGAACCGCTTGCGTAGCCCCACAGACCTGGGGGCTGCGGGCTTTCCTGCTGCCTTCAGCGTCAAAGCCACCCTTTCCCACTTGGCGTCGTGCCAGGCACAAAAATGGCCATATGTCTGCAGATGGGTCCCCCGCCCAAAGAGCCAGCATGGAAAACTATGCCTTGTTCTAAAGCTCTTTGGGAACCGCTTGCGTAGCCCCACAGACCTGGGGGCTGCGGGCTTTCCTGCTGTCTTCAGCCTCAAAGCAACCCTTTCCCACTTGGCGCCCTATCAGGCACAAAAATGGCCTATGGATGGAGATGGGTCCCATGCCTAAAGAGCCAGCAGGGAAAACTATGCCTTGTTCTAAAGCTCTTTGGGAACTGCTTGCGTAGCCCCACAGACCTGGGGGCTGCGGGCTTTGCTGCTGCCTTCAGCCTCAAAACCACCCTTTCCCACTACGCACCGCGCCAGGCACAAAAATGGCCATACGGCTGGAGATGGGTCCCCCGCCCAAAGAGCCAGCAGGGAAAACTATGCCTTGTTCTAAAGCTCTTTGGGAACCGCTTGTGTGGCCCCACAGACCTGGGGGCTGCGGGCTTTCCTGCTGCCTTCAGCCTCGACAACACCCTTTCCCACTTGGCGTCGCGCCAGGCACAAAAATGGCCTATGGCTGGAGATGGGTCTCCCGCCCAAAGAGCCAGCAGGGAAAACTATGCCTTGTTCTAAAGCTCTTTGGGAACCGCTTTCGTAGCCGCACAGACCTGGGGGCTGCGGGCTTTGCTGCTGCCTTCAGCCTCAAAGCCACCCTTTCCCACTTTGCGCCGGGCCAGGCGCAAAAATGGCCGTACGGCTGGAGATGGGTCCCCCGCCCAAAGAGCCAGCAGGGAAAACTATGCCTTGTTCTAAAGATCTTTGTGATCCGCTTGTGTAGCCGCACAAACCTGGGGGCTGCAGGCTTTCCTGCTGCCTTCAGCCTCAAAACCATCCTATGCCACTACGCACCGCGCCAGGCACAAAAATAGCCATACGGCTGGAGATGGGTCCCCCGCCCAAAGAGCCAGCAGTGAAAACTATGCCTTGTTCTAAAGCTCTTTGTGATTCGCTTGTGTAGCCGCACAGACCTGGAGGCTGCAGGCTTTCCTGCTGCCTTCAGCCTCAAAACCATCCTATGCCACTACGCACCGCGCCAGGCACAAAAATAGCCATACGGCTGGAGATGGGTCCCCCGAACAAAGAGCCATCAGGGAAAACTATGCCTTGTTCTAAAGCTCTTTGGGAACCGCTTGCGTAGCCCCACACACCTGGGGGCTGCAGGCTTTCCTGCTGCCTTCAGCCTCGACAGCACCCTTTCCCACTTGGCTTCGTGCCAGGCACAAAAATGGCCTATGGCTGGAGATGGGTCCCATGCCCTAAGAGCCAGCTGGGAAAACTATGCCTTGTTCTAAA
Source organism: Rissa tridactyla (assembly GCF_028500815.1). NCBI lineage: Eukaryota > Metazoa > Chordata > Aves > Charadriiformes > Laridae > Rissa > Rissa tridactyla. The sequence goes on along the minus strand of NW_026529341.1, from coordinate 411,600 downwards.
GCTCTTTGGGAACCGCTTGCGTAGCCCTACAGACCTGGGGGCTGCGGGCTTTGCTCCTGCCTTCAGCCTCAAAGCCACCCTTTCCCACCTGGCGCCGCGCCAGGCTCAAAAATGGCCATACGGCTGGAGATGGGTCCCCCGCCCAGAGAGCCAGCAGGGAAAACTATGCCTTGTTCTAAAGCTCTTTGGGAACCGCTTGCGTAGCCCTACAGACCTGGGGGCTGCGGGCTTTCCTGCTGCCTTCAGCCTCGACACCACCCTTTCCCACTTGGCGCCGCGCCAGGCACAAAAATGGCCATACGGCTGGAGATGGGTCCCCCGCCCAAAGAGCCAGCAGGGAAAACTATGCCTTGTTCTAAAGCTCTTTGGGAACCGCTTGCGTAGCCCCACAGACCTGGGGGCTGCAGGCTTTCCTGCTGCCTTCAGCCTCAAAGCCACCCTTTCCCACTTGGCGCCGCGCCAGGCACAAAAATGGCCTATGGCTGGATATGGGTCCCCCGCCCAAAGAGCCAGCAGGGAAAACTATGCCTTGTTCTAAAGCTCTTTGGGAACCAGTTGCGTAGCCCCACAGACGTGGGGCCTGCAGGCTTTCCTGCTGCCTTCAGACTCGACACCACCCTTTCCCACTTGGCGCCGCGCCAGGCACAAAAATGGCCTATGGCTGGAGATGGGTCCCCCGCCCAAAGAGCCAGCAGGGAAAACTATGCCTTGTTCTAAAGCTCTTTGGGAAACGCTTGCGTAGCCCCACAGACCTGGGGGCTGCGGGCTTTCCTGCTGCCTTCAGCCTCGACACCACCCTTTCCCACTTGGCACTGCGCCAGGCACAAAAATGGCCTATGGCTGGAGATGGGTCCCCGGCCCAGAGAGCCAGCAGGGAAGACTATGCCTTGTTCTAAAGCTCTTTGGGAACCGCTTGCGTAGCCCCACAGACCTGGGGGCTGCAGACTTTCCTGCTGCCTTCAGCCTCAAAGCCACCCTTTCCCATTTGGCGCCGCGCTAGGCACAAAAATGGCCATACGGCTGGAGATGGGTCCCCCGCCCAAAGAGCCAGCAGGGAAAACTATGCCTTGTTCTAAAGCTCTTTGGGAACCGCTTGCGTAGCCCCAGAGACCTGGGGGCTGCGGGCTTTCCTGCTGCCTTCAGCCTCGACACCACCCTTTCCCACTTGGCGCCGGGCCAGGCACAAAAATGGCCATACGGCTGGAGATGGGTCCCATGCCCAAAGAGCCAGCAGGGAAAACTATGCCTTGTTCTAAAGCTCTTTGGGAACCGCTTGCGTAGCCCCACAGACCTGGGGGCTGTGGGCTTTCCTGCTGCCTTCAGCCTCGACACCACCCTTTCCCACTTGGCGCCGCGCCAGGCACAAAAATGGCCTATGGCTGGAGATGGGTCCCCCGCCCAAAGAGCCAGCAGGGAAAACTATGCCTTGTTCTAAAGCTCTTTGGGAAACGCTTGCGTAGCCCCACAGACCTGGGGGCTGCGGGCTTTCCTGCTGCCTTCAGCCTCGACACCACCCTTTCCCACTTGGCACTGCGCCAGGCACAAAAATGGCCTATGGCTGGAGATGGGTCCCCGGCCCAGAGAGCCAGCAGGGAAGACTATGCCTTGTTCTAAAGCTCTTTGGGAACCGCTTGCGTAGCCCCACAGACCTGGGGGCTGCAGACTTTCCTGCTGCCTTCAGCCTCAAAGCCACCCTTTCCCATTTGGCGCCGCGCTAGGCACAAAAATGGCCATACGGCTGGAGATGGGTCCCCCGCCCAAAGAGCCAGCAGGGAAAACTATGCCTTGTTCTAAAGCTCTTTGGGAACCGCTTGCGTAGCCCCAGAGACCTGGGGGCTGCGGGCTTTCCTGCTGCCTTCAGCCTCGACACCACCCTTTCCCACTTGGCGCCGGGCCAGGCACAAAAATGGCCATACGGCTGGAGATGGGTCCCATGCCCAAAGAGCCAGCAGGGAAAACTATGCCTTGTTCTAAAGCTCTTTGGGAACCGCTTGCGTAGCCCCACAGACCTGGGGGCTGTGGGCTTTCCTGCTGCCTTCAGCCTCGACACCACCCTTTCCCACTTGGCGCCGGGCCAGGCACAAAAATGGCCATACGGCTGGAGATGGGTCCCCCGCCCAAAGAGCCAGCAGGGAAAACTATGCCTTGTTCTAAAGCTCTTTGGGAACCGCTTGCGTAGCCCCACAGACCTGGGGGCTGCAGGCTTTCCTGCTGCCTTCAGCCTCAAAGCCACCCTTTCCCACTTGGCGCCGCGCCAGGCACAAAAATGGCCTATGGCTGGATATGGGTCCCCCGCCCAAAGAGCCAGCAGGGAAAACTATGCCTTGTTCTAAAGCTCTTTGGGAACCACTTGCGTAGCCCCACAGACGTGGGGCGTGCAGGCTTTCCTGCTGCCTTCAGCCTCGACACCACCCTTTCCCACTTGGCGCCGCGCCAGGCACAAAAATGGCCTATGGCTGGAGATGGGTCCCCCGCCCAAAGAGCCAGCAGGGAAAACTATGCCTTGTTCTAAAGCTCTTTGGGAACCGCTTGCGTAGCCCCACAGACCTGGGGGCTGCGGGCTTTCCTGCTGCCTTCAGCCTCGACACCACCCTTTCCCACTTGGCACTGCGCCAGGCACAAAAATGGCCTATGGCTGGAGATGGGTCCCATGCCCAAAGAGCCAGCAGGGAAAACTATGCCTTGTTCTAAAGCTCTTTGGGAACCGCTTGCGTAGCCCCACAGACCTGGGGGCTGCGGGCTTTCCTGCTGCCTTCAGCCTCGACAACACCCTTTCCCACTTGGCGTCGCGCCAGGCACAAAAATGGCCTATGGCTGGAGATGGGTCTCCCGCCCAAAGAGCCAGTAGGGAAAACTATGCCTTGTTCTAAAGCTCTTTGGGAACCGCTTGCGTAGCCCCACAGACCTGGGGGCTGCGGGCTTTCCTGCTGCCTTCAGCGTCAAAGCCACCCTTTCCCACTTGGCGTCGTGCCAGGCACAAAAATGGCCATATGTCTGCAGATGGGTCCCCCGCCCAAAGAGCCAGCAGGGAAAACTATGCCTTGTTCTAAAGCTCTTTGGGAACCGCTTGCGTAGCCCCACAGACCTGGGGGCTGCAGACTTTCCTGCTGCCTTCAGCCTCAAAGCCACCCTTTCCCATTTGGCGCCGCGCTAGGCACAAAAATGGCCATACGGCTGGAGATGGGTCCCCCGCCCAAAGAGCCAGCAGGGAAAACTATGCCTTGTTCTAAAGCTCTTTGGGAACCGCTTGCGTAGCCCCAGAGACCTGGGGGCTGCGGGCTTTCCTGCTGCCTTCAGCCTCGACACCACCCTTTCCCACTTGGCGCCGGGCCAGGCACAAAAATGGCCATACGGCTGGAGATGGGTCCCATGCCCAAAGAGCCAGCAGGGAAAACTATGCCTTGTTCTAAAGCTCTTTGGGAACCGCTTGCGTAGCCCCACAGACCTGGGGGCTGTGGGCTTTCCTGCTGCCTTCAGCCTCGACACCACCCTTTCCCACTTGGCGCCGCGCCAGGCACAAAAATGGCCTATGGCTGGAGATGGGTCCCCCGCCCAAAGAGCCAGCAGGGAAAACTATGCCTTGTTCTAAAGCTCTTTGGGAACCGCTTGCGTAGCCCCACAGACCTGGGGGCTGCGGGCTTTCCTGCTGCCTTCAGCCTCGACACCACCCTTTCCCACTTGGCACTGCGCCAGGCACAAAAATGGCCTATGGCTGGAGATGGGTCCCCGGCCCAGAGAGCCAGCAGGGAAGACTATGCCTTGTTCTAAAGCTCTTTGGGAACCGCTTGCGTAGCCCCACAGACCTGGGGGCTGCAGACTTTCCTGCTGCCTTCAGCCTCAAAGCCACCCTTTCCCATTTGGCGCCGCGCTAGGCACAAAAATGGCCATACGGCTGGAGATGGGTCCCCCGCCCAAAGAGCCAGCAGGGAAAACTATGCCTTGTTCTAAAGCTCTTTGGGAACCGCTTGCGTAGCCCCAGAGACCTGGGGGCTGCGGGCTTTCTTGCTGCCTTCAGCCTCGACACCACCCTTTCCCACTTGGCGCCGGGCCAGGCACAAAAATGGCCATACGGCTGGAGATGGGTCCCATGCCCAAAGAGCCAGCAGGGAAAACTATGCCTTGTTCTAAAGCTCTTTGGGAACCGCTTGCGTAGCCCCACAGACCTGGGGGCTGTGGGCTTTCCTGCTGCCTTCAGCCTCGACACCACCCTTTCCCACTTGGCGCCGGGCCAGGCACAAAAATGGCCATACGGCTGGAGATGGGTCCCCCGCCCAAAGAGCCAGCAGGGAAAACTATGCCTTGTTCTAAAGCTCTTTGGGAACCGCTTGCGTAGCCCCACAGACCTGGGGGCTGCAGGCTTTCCTGCTGCCTTCAGCCTCAAAGCCACCCTTTCCCACTTGGCGCCGCGCCAGGCACAAAAATGGCCTATGGCTGGATATGGGTCCCCCGCCCAAAGAGCCAGCAGGGAAAACTATGCCTTGTTCTAAAGCTCTTTGGGAACCACTTGCGTAGCCCCACAGACGTGGGGCGTGCAGGCTTTCCTGCTGCCTTCAGCCTCGACACCACCCTTTCCCACTTGGCGCCGCGCCAGGCACAAAAATGGCCTATGGCTGGAGATGGGTCCCCCGCCCAAAGAGCCAGCAGGGAAAACTATGCCTTGTTCTAAAGCTCTTTGGGAAACGCTTGCGTAGCCCCACAGACCTGGGGGCTGCGGGCTTTCCTGCTGCCTTCAGCCTCGACACCACCCTTTCCCACTTGGCACTGCGCCAGGCACAAAAATGGCCTATGGCTGGAGATGGGTCCCATGCCCAAAGACCCAGCAGGGAAAACTATGCCTTGTTCTAAAGCTCTTTGGGAACCGCTTGCGTAGCCCCACAGACCTGGGGGCTGCGGGCTTTCCTGCTGCCTTCAGCCTCGACAACACCCTTTCCCACTTGGCGTCGCGCCAGGCACAAAAATGGCCTATGGCTGGAGATGGGTCTCCCGCCCAAAGAGCCAGTAGGGAAAACTATGCCTTGTTCTAAAGCTCTTTGGGAACCGCTTGCGTAGCCCCACAGACCTGGGGGCTGCGGGCTTTCCTGCTGCCTTCAGCGTCAAAGCCACCCTTTCCCACTTGGCGTCGTGCCAGGCACAAAAATGGCCATATGTCTGCAGATGGGTCCCCCGCCCAAAGAGCCAGCAGGGAAAACTATGCCTTGTTCTAAAGCTCTTTGGGAACCGCTTGCGTAGCCCCACAGACCTGGGGGCTGCGGGCTTTCCTGCTGTCTTCAGCCTCAAAGCAACCCTTTCCCACTTGGCGCCCTATCAGGCACAAAAATGGCCTATGGATGGAGATGGGTCCCATGCCTAAAGAGCCAGCAGGGAAAACTATGCCTTGTTCTAAAGCTCTTTGGGAACTGCTTGCGTAGCCCCACAGACCTGGGGGCTGCGGGCTTTGCTGCTGCCTTCAGCCTCGACAACACCCTTTCCCACTTGGCGTCGCGCCAGGCACAAAAATGGCCTATGGCTGGAGATGGGTCTCCCGCCCAAAGAGCCAGCAGGGAAAACTATGCCTTGTTCTAAAGCTCTTTGGGAACCGCTTTCGTAGCCGCACAGACCTGGGGGCTGCGGGCTTTGCTGCTGCCTTCAGCCTCAAAGCCACCCTTTCCCACTTTGCGCCGGGCCAGGCGCAAAAATGGCCGTACGGCTGGAGATGGGTCCCCCGCCCAAAGAGCCAGCAGGGAAAACTATGCCTTGTTCTAAAGCTCTTTGTGATCCGCTTGTGTAGCCGCACAGACCTGGAGGCTGCAGGCTTTCCTGCTGCCTTCAGCCTCAAAACCATCCTATGCCACTACGCACCGCGCCAGGCACAAAAATAGCCATACGGCTGGAGATGGGTCCCCCGAACAAAGAGCCAGCAGGGAAAACTATGCCTTGTTCTAAAGCTCTTTGGGAACCGCTTGCGTAGCCCCACACACCTGGGGGCTGCAGGCTTTCCTGCTGCCTTCAGCCTCGACAGCACCCTTTCCCACTTGGCTTCGTGCCAGGCACAAAAATGGCCTATGGCTGGAGATGGGTCCCATGCCCTAAGAGCCAGCTGGGAAAACTATGCCTTGTTCTAAAGCTCTTTGGGAACCGCTTGCGTAGCCCCACAGACGTGGGGGCTGCAGGCTTTGCTCCTGCCTTCAGCCTCAAAGCCACCCTTTCCCACCTGGCGCCGCGCCAGGCTCAAAAATGGCCATACGGCTGGAGATGGGTCCCCCGCCCAGAGAGCCAGCAGGGAAAACTATGCCTTGTTCTAAAGCTCTTGGGAACCGCTTGCGTAGCCCTACAGACCTGGGGGCTGCGGGCTTTCCTGCTGCCTTCAAGCCTCAAAGCCACCCTTTCCCACTGGGCGCCGGGCCAGGCACAAAAATGGCCTGTGGCTGGAGATGGGTCCCCCGCCCAAAGAGCCAGCAGGGAAAACTATGCCTTGTTCTAAAGCTCTTTGGGAACCGCTTGCTTGGCCCCACAGACCTGGGGGCTGCAGTCTTTGCTGCTGCCTTCAGCCTCGACACCACCCTTTCCCACTTGGCGCCGCGCCAGGCACAAAAATGGCCATACGGCTGGAGATGGGTCCCCCGCCCAGAGAGCCAGCAGGGAAAACTATGCCTTGTTCTAAAGCTCTTTGGGAACCGCTTGCGTAGCCGCACAGACCTGGGGGCTACGGGCTTTCCTGCTGCCTTCAGCCTCGACAGCACCCTTTCCCACTTGGCGCCCTATCAAGCACAAAAATGGCCTATGGCTGGAGATGGGTCCCATGCCCAAAGAGCCAGCAGGGAAAACTATGCCTTGTTCTAAAGCTCTTTGGGAACCGCTTGCGTAGCACCACAGACCTGGGGGCTGCGGGCTTTCCTGCTGCCTTCAAGCCTCGACACCACCCTTTCCCACTGGGCGCCGGGCCAGGCACAAAAATGGCCTATGGCTGGAGATGGGTCCCCCGCCCAAAGAGCCAGCAGGGAAAACTATGCCTTGTTCTAAAGCTCTTTGGGAACCGCTTGCGTAGCCCCACAGACCTGGGGGCTGCGGGCTTTCCTGCTGCCTTCAGCCTCGACACCACCCTTTCCCACTTGGCACTGCTCCAGGCTCAAAAATGGCCATACGGCTGGAGATGGGTCCCCCGCCCAGAGAGCCAGCAGGGAAAACTATGCCTTGTTCTAAAGCTCTTTGGGAACCGCTTGCGTAGCCCCACACACCTGGGGGCTGCGGGCTTTCCTGCTGCCTTCAGTCTCAAAGCCACCCTTTCCCACTTGGCGCCGGGCCAGGCACAAAAATGGCCATACGGCTGGAGATGGGTCCCCTGCCAAAAGAGCCAGCAGGGAAAACTATGCCTTGTTCTAAAGCTCTTTGGGAACCGCTTGCGTAGCCCCACAGACCTGGGGGCTGCGGGCTTTCCTGCTGCCTTCAGCCTCAAAGCCACCCTTTCGCACTTGGGGCTTCGCCAGGCACAAAAATGGCCATATGGCTGGAGATGGGTCCCCCGCCCAAAGAGCGAGCAGTGAAAACTATGCCTTGTTCTAAAGCTCTTTGGGAACCGCTTGCGTAGCCCCACAGACCTGGGGGCTGCGGGCTTTCCTGCTGCCTTCAGCCTCAAAGCCACCCTTTCCCACTTGGCGCCGGGCCAGGGACAAAAATGGCCATACGGCTGGAGATGGGTCCCATGCCCAAAGAGCCAGCAGGGAAAACTATGCCTTGTTCTAAAGCTCTTTGGGAACCGCTTGCTTGGCCCCACAGACCTGGGGGCTGCAGGCTTTGCTGCTGCCTTCAGCCTCGACACCACCCTTACCCACTTGGCGCCGCGCCAGGCACAAAAATGGCCATACGGCTGGAGATGGGTCCCCCGTCCAAAGAGCCAGCAGGGAAAACTATGCCTTGTTCTAAAGCTCTTTGGGAACCGCTTGCGTAGCCCCACAGACCTGGGGGCTGCGGGCTTTCCTGCTGCCTTCAGCCTCAAAACCACCCTTTCCCACTACGCACCGCGCCAGGCACAAAAATGGCCATACGGCTGGAGATGGGTCCCCCGCCCAAAGAGCCAGCAGGGAAAACTATGCCTTGTTCTAAAGCTCTTTATGAACCGCTTGCTTGGCCCCACAGACGTGGGGGCTGCGGGCTTTCCTGCTGCCTTCAGCCTCAAAACCACCCTATGCCACTACGCACCGCGTCAGGCACAAAAATAGCCATACGGCTGGAGATGGGTCCCCCACCCAAAGAGCCAGCAGGGAAAACTATGCCTTGTTCTAAAGCTCTTTGGGAACCGCTTGCGTAGCCCCACAGACCTGGGGGCTGCAGGCTTTCCTGCTGTCTTCAGCCTCAAAGCCACCCTTTCCCACTTGGCGCCCTATCAGGCACAAAAATGGCCTATGGGTGGAGATGGGTCCCATGCCCAAAGAGCCAGCAGGGAAAACTATGCCTTGTTCTAAAGCTCTTTGGGAACCGCTTGCGTAGCCCCACAGACCTGGGTGCTGCGGGCTTTCCTGCTGCCTTTAGCCTCGACACCACCCTTTCCCTCTTGGCGCCGCGCCAGGCACAAAAATGGCCGTACGGCTGGAGATGGGTCCCCCGCCCAAAGAGCCAGCAGGGAAAACTATGCCTTGTTCTAAAGCTCTTTGGGAACCGCTTGCGTAGCCGCACAGACCTGGGGGCTGCGGGCTTTCCTGCTGCCTTCAGCCTCAAAGCCACCCTTTCCCACTTTGCGCCGGGCCAGGCACAAAAATGGCCATACGGCTGGAGATGGGTCCCCCGCCCAAAGAGCCAGCAGGGAAAACTATGCCTTGTTCTAAAGCTCTTTGGGAACCGCTTGCGTAGCCCCACAGACCTGGGGGCTGCAGGCTTTCCTGCTGCCTTCAGCCTCAAAACCACCCTTTCCCACTACGCAACGCGCCAGGCATAAAAATAGCCATACGACTGGAGATGGGTCCCCCGCCCAAAGAGCCAGCAGGGAAAACTATGCCTTGTTCTAAAGCTCTTTGGGAACCGCTTGCGTAGCCCCACAGACCTTGGGGCTGCGGGCTTTCCTGCTGCCTTCAGCCTCGACAGCACCCTTTCCCACTTGGCTTCGCGCCAGGCACAAAAATGGCCTATGGCTGGAGATGGGTCCCATGCCCTAAGAGCCAGCTGGGAAAACTATGCCTTCTTCTAAAGCTCTTTGGGAACCGCTTGCGTAGCACCACAGACCTGGGGGCTGCAGGCTTTGCTCCTGCCTTCAGCCTCAAAGCCACCCTTTCCCACCTGGCGCCGCGCCAGGCTCAAAAATGGCCATACGGCTGGAGATGGGTCCCCCGCCCAGAGAGCCAGCAGGGAAAACTATGCCTTGTTCTAAAGCTCTTTGGGAACCGCTTGCGTAGCCCCACAGACCTGGGGGCTGCGGGCTTTCCTGCTGCCTTTAGCCTCGACACCACCCTTTCCCACTTGGCGCCGCGCCAGGCTCAAAAATGGCCATACGGCTGGAGATGGGTCCCCCGCCCAGAGAGCCAGCAGGGAAAACTATGCCTTGTTCTAAAGCTCTTTGGGAACCGCTTGCGTAGCCCCACAGACCTGGGGGCTGCGGGCTTTCCTGCTGCCTTCAAGCCTCAAAGCCACCCTTTCCCCCTGGGCGCCGGGCCAGGCACAAAAATGGCCTATGGCTGGAGATGGGTCCCCCGAACAAAGAGCCAGCAGGGAAAACTATGCCTTGTTCTAAAGCTCTTTGGGAACTGCTTGCGTAGCCCCACAGACCTGGGGGCTGCGGGCTTTCCTGCTGCCTTCAGCCTCAAAGCCACCCTTTCCCACTTGGCGCCCTATCAAGCACAAAAATGGCCTATGGCTGGAGATGGGTCCCAGGCCCAAAGAGCCAGCAGGGAAAACTATGCCTTGTTCTAAAGCTCTTTGGGAACCGCTTGCTTGGCCCCACAGACGTGGGGGCTGCGGGCTTTCCTGCTGCCTTCAGCCTCGACACCACCCTTTCCCACTTGGCGCCGCGCCAGGCACAAAAATGGCCATACGGCTGGAGATGGGTCCCCGGCCCAGAGAGCCAGCAGGGAAAACTATGCCTTGTTCTAAAGCTCTTTGGGAACCGCTTGCGTAGCCCCACAGACCTGGGGGCTGCGGGCTTTCCTGCTGCCTTCACCCTCAAAACCACCCTTTCCCACTTGGCACTGCTCCAGGCTCAAAAATGGCCATACGGCTGGAGATGGGTCCCCCACCCAAAGAGCCAGCAGGGAAAACTATGCCTTGTTCTAAAGCTCTTTGGGAACCGCTTGCGTAGCCCCACAGACCTGGGGGCTGCAGGCTTTCCTGCTGTCTTTAGCCTCAAAGCCACCCTTTCCCACCTGGCGCCCTATCAGGCACAAAAATGGCCTATGGGTGGAGATGGGTCCCATGCCCAAAGAGCCAGCAGGGAAAACTATGCCTTGTTCTAAAGCTCTTTGGGAACCGCTTGCGTAGCCCCACAGACCTGGGGGCTGCGGGCTTTCCTGCTGCCTTCAGCCTCAAAACCACCCTTTCACACTTGGTGCCGGGCCAGGCACAAAAATGGCCATACGGCTGGAGATGGGTCCCCCGCCCAAAGAGCCAGCAGGGAAAACTATGCCTTGTTCTAAAGCTCTTTGGGAACTGCTTGCGTAGCTCCACAGACCTGGGGGCTGCGGGCTTTCCTGCTGCCTTTAGCCTCGACACCACCCTTTCCCTCTTGGCGCCGCGCCAGGCACAAAAATGGCCGTACGGCTGGAGATGGGTCCCCCGCCCAGAGAGCCAGCAGGGAAAATTATGCCTTGTTCTAAAGCTCTTTGGGAACCGCTTGCGTAGCCGCACAGACCTGGGGGCTGCGGGCTTTCCTGCTGCCTTCAGCCTCGACACCACCCTTTCCCACTTGGCGCCCTATCAAGCACAAAAATGGCCTATGGCTGGAGATGGGTCCCATGCCCAAAGAGCCAGCAGGGAAAACTATGCCTTGTTCTAAAGCTCTTTGGGAACCGCTTGCGTAGCCCCACACACGTGGGGGCTGCGGGCTTTCCTGCTGCCTTCAGCCTCAAAACCACCCTTTCCCACTTGGCCCCCGGCCAGGCACAAAAATGGCCATACGGCTGGAGATGGGTCCCCCGCCCAAAGAGCCAGCAGGGAAAACTATGCCTTGTTCTAAAGCTCTTTGGGAACTGCTTGCGTAGCCCCACACACCTGGGGGCTGCGGGCTTTCCTGCTGCCTTCAGCCTCAAAGCCACCCTTTCCCACTTGGGGCTTCGCCAGGCACAAAAATGGCCATATGGCTGGAGATGGGTCCCCCTCCCAAAGAGCGAGCAGGGAAAACTATGCCTTGTTCTAAAGCTCTTTGGGAACCGCTTGCGTAGCCCCACAGACCTGGGGGCTGCGGGCTTTCCTGCTGCCTTCAGCCTCAAAGCCACCCTTTCCCACTTGGCTTCGCGCCAGGCACAAAAATGGCCTATGGCTGGAGATGGGTCCCATGCCCAAAGAGCCAGCAGGGAAAACTATGCCTTGTTCTAAAGCTCTTTGGGAACCGCTTGCGTAGCCCCACAGACCTGGGGGCTGCGGGCTTTCCTGCTGCCTTCAGCCTCAAAGCCACACTTTCCCACTTGGCGCCGGGCCAGGGACAAAAATGGCCATACGGCTGGAGATGGGTCCCATGCCCAAAGAGCCAGCAGGGAAAACTATGCCTTGTTCTAAAGCTCTTTGGGAACCGCTTGCTTGGCCCCACAGACCTGGGGGCTGCAGGCTTTGCTGCTGCCTTCAGCCTCGACACCACCCTTACCCACTTGGCGCCGCGCCAGGCACAAAAATGGCCATACGGCTGGAGATGGGTCCCCCGTCCAAAGAGCCAGCAGGGAAAACTATGCCTTGTTCTAAAGCTCTTTGGGAACCGCTTGCGTAGCCCCACAGACCTGGGGGCTGCGGGCTTTCCTGCTGCCTTCAGCCTCAAAACCACCCTTTCCCACTACGCACCGCGCCAGGCACAAAAATGGCCATACGGCTGGAGATGGGTCCCCCGCCCAAAGAGCCAGCAGGGAAAACTATGCCTTGTTCTAAAGCTCTTTATGAACCGCTTGCTTGGCCCCACAGACGTGGGGGCTGCGGGCTTTCCTGCTGCCTTCAGCCTCAAAACCACCCTATGCCACTACGCACCGCGTCAGGCACAAAAATAGCCATACGGCTGGAGATGGGTCCCCCACCCAAAGAGCCAGCAGGGAAAACTATGCCTTGTTCTAAAGGTCTTTGGGAACCGCTTGCGTAGCCCCACAGGCCTGGGGGCTGCAGGCTTTCCTGCTGTCTTCAGCCTCAAAGCCACCCTTTCCCACTTGGCGCCCTATCAGGCACAAAAATGGCCTATGGGTGGAGATGGGTCCCATGCCCAAAGAGCCAGCAGGGAAAACTATGCCTTGTTCTAAAGCTCTTTGGGAACCGCTTGCGTAGCCCCACAGACCTGGGGGCTGCGGGCTTTCCTGCTGCCTTTAGCCTCGACACCACCCTTTCCCTCTTGGCGCCGCACCAGGCACAAAAATGGCCGTACGGCTGGAGATGGGTCCCCCGCCCAAAGAGCCAGCAGGGAAAACTATGCCTTGTTCTAAAGCTCTTTGGGAACCGCTTGCGTAGCCGCACAGACCTGGGGGCTGCGGGCTTTCCTGCTGCCTTCAGCCTCAAAGCCACCCTTTCCCACTTTGCGCCGGGCCAGGCACAAAAATTGCCATACGGCTGGAGATGGGTCCCCCGCCCAAAGAGCCAGCAGGGAAAACTATGCCTTGTTCTAAAGCTCTTTGGGAACCGCTTGCGTAGCCCCACAGACCTGGGGGCTGCAGGCTTTCCTGCTGCCTTCAGCCTCAAAACCACCCTTTCCCACTACGCAACGCGCCAGGCATAAAAATAGCCATACGACTGGAGATGGGTCCCCCGCCCAAAGAGCCAGCAGGGAAAACTATGCCTTGTTCTAAAGCTCTTTGGGAACCGCTTGCGTAGCCCCACAGACCTTGGGGCTGCGGGCTTTCCTGCTGCCTTCAGCCTCGACAGCACCCTTTCCCACTTGGCTTCGCGCCAGGCACAAAAATGGCCTATGGCTGGAGATGGGTCCCATGCCCTAAGAGCCAGCTGGGAAAACTATGCCTTCTTCTAAAGCTCTTTGGGAACCGCTTGCGTAGCACCACAGACCTGGGGGCTGCAGGCTTTGCTCCTGCCTTCAGCCTCAAAGCCACCCTTTCCCACCTGGCGCCGCGCCAGGCTCAAAAATGGCCATACGGCTGGAGATGGGTCCCCCGCCCAGAGAGCCAGCAGGGAAAACTATGCCTTGTTCTAAAGCTCTTTGGGAACCGCTTGCGTAGCCCCACAGACCTGGGGGCTGCGGGCTTTCCTGCTGCCTTTAGCCTCGACACCACCCTTTCCCACTTGGCGCCGCGCCAGGCTCAAAAATGGCCATACGGCTGGAGATGGGTCCCCCGCCCAGAGAGCCAGCAGGGAAAACTATGCCTTGTTCTAAAGCTCTTTGGGAACCGCTTGCGTAGCCCCACAGACCTGGGGGCTGCGGGCTTTCCTGCTGCCTTCAAGCCTCAAAGCCACCCTTTCCCCCTGGGCGCCGGGCCAGGCACAAAAATGGCCTATGGCTGGAGATGGGTCCCCCGAACAAAGAGCCAGCAGGGAAAACTATGCCTTGTTCTAAAGCTCTTTGGGAACTGCTTGCGTAGCCCCACAGACCTGGGGGCTGCGGGATTTCCTGCTGCCTTCAGCCTCAAAGCCACCCTTTCCCACTTGGCGCCCTATCAAGCACAAAAATGGCCTATGGCTGGAGATGGGTCCCAGGCCCAAAGAGCCAGCAGGGAAAACTATGCCTTGTTCTAAAGCTCTTTGGGAACCGCTTGCGTAGCCCCACAGACCTGGGGGCTGCGGGCTTTCCTGCTGCCTTCAGCCTCAAAACCACCCTTTCCCACTACGCACCGCGCCAGGCACAAAAATGGCCATACGGCTGGAGATGGGTCCCCCGCCCAAAGAGCCAGCAGGGAAAACTATGCCTTGTTCTAAAGCTCTTTATGAACCGCTTGCTTGGCCCCACAGACGTGGGGGCTGCGGGCTTTCCTGCTGCCTTCAGCCTCAAAACCACCCTATGCCACTACGCACCGCGTCAGGCACAAAAATAGCCATACGGCTGGAGATGGGTCCCCCACCCAAAGAGCCAGCAGGGAAAACTATGCCTTGTTCTAAAGCTCTTTGGGAACCGCTTGCGTAGCCCCACAGACCTGGGGGCTGCGGGCTTTCCTGCTGCCTTTAGCCTCGACACCACCCTTTCCCACTTGGCGCCGCGCCAGGCTCAAAAATGGCCATACGGCTGGAGATGGGTCCCCCGCCCAGAGAGCCAGCAGGGAAAACTATGCCTTGTTCTAAAGCTCTTTGGGAACCGCTTGCGTAGCCCCACAGACCTGGGGGCTGCGGGCTTTCCTGCTGCCTTCAAGCCTCAAAGCCACCCTTTCCCCCTGGGCGCCGGGCCAGGCACAAAAATGGCCTATGGCTGGAGATGGGTCCCCCGAACAAAGAGCCAGCAGGGAAAACTATGCCTTGTTCTAAAGCTCTTTGGGAACTGCTTGCGTAGCCCCACAGACCTGGGGGCTGCGGGCTTTCCTGCTGCCTTCAGCCTCAAAGCCACCCTTTCCCACTTGGCGCCCTATCAAGCACAAAAATGGCCTATGGCTGGAGATGGGTCCCAGGCCCAAAGAGCCAGCAGGGAAAACTATGCCTTGTTCTAAAGCTCTTTGGGAACCGCTTGCGTAGCCCCACAGACCTGGGGGCTGCGGGCTTTCCTGCTGCCTTCAGCCTCAAAACCACCCTTTCCCACTACGCACCGCGCCAGGCACAAAAATGGCCATACGGCTGGAGATGGGTCCCCCGCCCAAAGAGCCAGCAGGGAAAACTATGCCTTGTTCTAAAGCTCTTTATGAACCGCTTGCTTGGCCCCACAGACGTGGGGGCTGCGGGCTTTCCTGCTGCCTTCAGCCTCAAAACCACCCTATGCCACTACGCACCGCGTCAGGCACAAAAATAGCCATACGGCTGGAGATGGGTCCCCCACCCAAAGAGCCAGCAGGGAAAACTATGCCTTGTTCTAAAGGTCTTTGGGAACCGCTTGCGTAGCCCCACAGGCCTGGGGGCTGCAGGCTTTCCTGCTGTCTTCAGCCTCAAAGCCACCCTTTCCCACTTGGCGCCCTATCAGGCACAAAAATGGCCTATGGGTGGAGATGGGTCCCATGCCCAAAGAGCCAGCAGGGAAAACTATGCCTTGTTCTAAAGCTCTTTGGGAACCGCTTGCGTAGCCCCACAGACCTGGGGGCTGCGGGCTTTCCTGCTGCCTTTAGCCTCGACACCACCCTTTCCCTCTTGGCGCCGCGCCAGGCACAAAAATGGCCGTACGGCTGGAGATGGGTCCCCCGCCCAAAGAGCCAGCAGGGAAAACTATGCCTTGTTCTAAAGCTCTTTGGGAACCGCTTGCGTAGCCGCACAGACCTGGGGGCTGCGGGCTTTCCTGCTGCCTTCAGCCTCAAAGCCACCCTTTCCCACTTTGCGCCGGGCCAGGCACAAAAATTGCCATACGGCTGGAGATGGGTCCCCCGCCCAAAGAGCCAGCAGGGAAAACTATGCCTTGTTCTAAAGCTCTTTGGGAACCGCTTGCGTAGCCCCACAGACCTGGGGGCTGCAGGCTTTCCTGCTGCCTTCAGCCTCAAAACCACCCTTTCCCACTACGCAACGCGCCAGGCATAAAAATAGCCATACGACTGGAGATGGGTCCCCCGCCCAAAGAGCCAGCAGGGAAAACTATGCCTTGTTCTAAAGCTCTTTGGGAACCGCTTGCGTAGCCCCACAGACCTTGGGGCTGCGGGCTTTCCTGCTGCCTTCAGCCTCGACAGCACCCTTTCCCACTTGGCTTCGCGCCAGGCACAAAAATGGCCTATGGCTGGAGATGGGTCCCATGCCCTAAGAGCCAGCTGGGAAAACTATGCCTTCTTCTAAAGCTCTTTGGGAACCGCTTGCGTAGCACCACAGACCTGGGGGCTGCAGGCTTTGCTCCTGCCTTCAGCCTCAAAGCCACCCTTTCCCACCTGGCGCCGCGCCAGGCTCAAAAATGGCCATACGGCTGGAGATGGGTCCCCCGCCCAGAGAGCCAGCAGGGAAAACTATGCCTTGTTCTAAAGCTCTTTGGGAACCGCTTGCGTAGCCCCACAGACCTGGGGGCTGCGGGCTTTCCTGCTGCCTTTAGCCTCGACACCACCCTTTCCCACTTGGCGCCGCGCCAGGCTCAAAAATGGCCAAACGGCTGGAGATGGGTCCCCCGCCCAGAGAGCCAGCAGGGAAAACTATGCCTTGTTCTAAAGCTCTTTGGGAACCGCTTGCGTAGCCCCACAGACCTGGGGGCTGCGGGCTTTCCTGCTGCCTTCAAGCCTCAAAGCCACCCTTTCCCCCTGGGCGCCGGGCCAGGCACAAAAATGGCCTATGGCTGGAGATGGGTCCCCCGAACAAAGAGCCAGCAGGGAAAACTATGCCTTGTTCTAAAGCTCTTTGGGAACTGCTTGCGTAGCCCCACAGACCTGGGGGCTGCGGGCTTTCCTGCTGCCTTCAGCCTCAAAGCCACCCTTTCCCACTTGGCGCCCTATCAAGCACAAAAATGGCCTATGGCTGGAGATGGGTCCCAGGCCCAAAGAGCCAGCAGGGAAAACTATGCCTTGTTCTAAAGCTCTTTGGGAACCGCTTGCGTAGCCCCACAGACCTGGGGGCTGCGGGCTTTCCTGCTGCCTTCAGCCTCAAAACCACCCTTTCCCACTACGCACCGCGCCAGGCACAAAAATGGCCATACGGCTGGAGATGGGTCCCCCGCCCAAAGAGCCAGCAGGGAAAACTATGCCTTGTTCTAAAGCTCTTTATGAACCGCTTGCTTGGCCCCACAGACGTGGGGGCTGCGGGCTTTCCTGCTGCCTTCAGCCTCAAAACCACCCTATGCCACTACGCACCGCGTCAGGCACAAAAATAGCCATACGGCTGGAGATGGGTCCCCCACCCAAAGAGCCAGCAGGGAAAACTATGCCTTGTTCTAAAGCTCTTTGGGAACCGCTTGCGTAGCCCCACAGACCTGGGGGCTGCAGGCTTTCCTGCTGCCTTTAGCCTCGACACCACCCTTTCCCACTTGGCGCCGCGCCAGGCTCAAAAATGGCCATACGGCTGGAGATGGGTCCCCCGCCCAGAGAGCCAGCAGGGAAAACTATGCCTTGTTCTAAAGCTCTTTGGGAACCGCTTGCGTAGCCCCACAGACCTGGGGGCTGCGGGCTTTCCTGCTGCCTTCAAGCCTCAAAGCCACCCTTTCCCCCTGGGCGCCGGGCCAGGCACAAAAATGGCCTATGGCTGGAGATGGGTCCCCCGAACAAAGAGCCAGCAGGGAAAACTATGCCTTGTTCTAAAGCTCTTTGGGAACTGCTTGCGTAGCCCCACAGACCTGGGGGCTGCGGGCTTTCCTGCTGCCTTCAGCCTCAAAGCCACCCTTTCCCACTTGGCGCCCTATCAAGCACAAAAATGGCCTATGGCTGGAGATGGGTCCCAGGCCCAAAGAGCCAGCAGGGAAAACTATGCCTTGTTCTAAAGCTCTTTGGGAACCGCTTGCGTAGCCCCACAGACCTGGGGGCTGCGGGCTTTCCTGCTGCCTTCAGCCTCAAAACCACCCTTTCCCACTACGCACCGCGCCAGGCACAAAAATGGCCATACGGCTGGAGATGGGTCCCCCGCCCAAAGAGCCAGCAGGGAAAACTATGCCTTGTTCTAAAGCTCTTTATGAACCGCTTGCTTGGCCCCACAGACGTGGGGGCTGCGGGCTTTCCTGCTGCCTTCAGCCTCAAAACCACCCTATGCCACTACGCACCGCGTCAGGCACAAAAATAGCCATACGGCTGGAGATGGGTCCCCCACCCAAAGAGCCAGCAGGGAAAACTATGCCTTGTTCTAAAGGTCTTTGGGAACCGCTTGCGTAGCCCCACAGGCCTGGGGGCTGCAGGCTTTCCTGCTGTCTTCAGCCTCAAAGCCACCCTTTCCCACTTGGCGCCCTATCAGGCACAAAAATGGCCTATGGGTGGAGATGGGTCCCATGCCCAAAGAGCCAGCAGGGAAAACTATGCCTTGTTCTAAAGCTCTTTGGGAACCGCTTGCGTAGCCCCACAGACCTGGGGGCTGCGGGCTTTCCTGCTGCCTTTAGCCTCGACACCACCCTTTCCCTCTTGGCGCCGCGCCAGGCACAAAAATGGCCGTACGGCTGGAGATGGGTCCCCCGCCCAAAGAGCCAGCAGGGAAAACTATGCCTTGTTCTAAAGCTCTTTGGGAACCGCTTGCGTAGCCGCACAGACCTGGGGGCTGCGGGCTTTCCTGCTGCCTTCAGCCTCAAAGCCACCCTTTCCCACTTTGCGCCGGGCCAGGCACAAAAATTGCCATACGGCTGGAGATGGGTCCCCCGCCCAAAGAGCCAGCAGGGAAAACTATGCCTTGTTCTAAAGCTCTTTGGGAACCGCTTGCGTAGCCCCACAGACCTGGGGGCTGCAGGCTTTCCTGCTGCCTTCAGCCTCAAAACCACCCTTTCCCACTACGCAACGCGCCAGGCATAAAAATAGCCATACGACTGGAGATGGGTCCCCCGCCCAAAGAGCCAGCAGGGAAAACTATGCCTTGTTCTAAAGCTCTTTGGGAACCGCTTGCGTAGCCCCACAGACCTTGGGGCTGCGGGCTTTCCTGCTGCCTTCAGCCTCGACAGCACCCTTTCCCACTTGGCTTCGCGCCAGGCACAAAAATGGCCTATGGCTGGAGATGGGTCCCATGCCCTAAGAGCCAGCTGGGAAAACTATGCCTTCTTCTAAAGCTCTTTGGGAACCGCTTGCGTAGCACCACAGACCTGGGGGCTGCAGGCTTTGCTCCTGCCTTCAGCCTCAAAGCCACCCTTTCCCACCTGGCGCCGCGCCAGGCTCAAAAATGGCCATACGGCTGGAGATGGGTCCCCCGCCCAGAGAGCCAGCAGGGAAAACTATGCCTTGTTCTAAAGCTCTTTGGGAACCGCTTGCGTAGCCCCACAGACCTGGGGGCTGCGGGCTTTCCTGCTGCCTTTAGCCTCGACACCACCCTTTCCCACTTGGCGCCGCGCCAGGCTCAAAAATGGCCATACGGCTGGAGATGGGTCCCCCGCCCAGAGAGCCAGCAGGGAAAACTATGCCTTGTTCTAAAGCTCTTTGGGAACCGCTTGCGTAGCCCCACAGACCTGGGGGCTGCGGGCTTTCCTGCTGCCTTCAAGCCTCAAAGCCACCCTTTCCCCCTGGGCGCCGGGCCAGGCACAAAAATGGCCTATGGCTGGAGATGGGTCCCCCGAACAAAGAGCCAGCAGGGAAAACTATGCCTTGTTCTAAAGCTCTTTGGGAACTGCTTGCGTAGCCCCACAGACCTGGGGGCTGCGGGCTTTCCTGCTGCCTTCAGCCTCAAAGCCACCCTTTCCCACTTGGCGCCCTATCAAGCACAAAAATGGCCTATGGCTGGAGATGGGTCCCAGGCCCAAAGAGCCAGCAGGGAAAACTATGCCTTGTTCTAAAGCTCTTTGGGAACCGCTTGCTTGGCCCCACAGACGTGGGGGCTGCGGGCTTTCCTGCTGCCTTCAGCCTCGACACCACCCTTTCCCACTTGGCGCCGCGCCAGGCACAAAAATGGCCATACGGCTGGAGATGGGTCCCCGGCCCAGAGAGCCAGCAGGGAAAACTATGCCTTGTTCTAAAGCTCTTTAGGAACCGCTTGCGTAGCCCCACAGACCTGGGGGCTGCGGGCTTTCCTGCTGCCTTCACCCTCAAAACCACCCTTTCCCACTTGGCACTGCTCCAGGCTCAAAAATGGCCATACGGCTGGAGATGGGTCCCATGCCCAAAGAGCCAGCAGGGAAAACTATGCCTTGTTCTAAAGCTCTTTGGGAACCGCTTGCGTAGCCCCACAGACCTGGGGGCTGCAGGCTTTCCTGCTGTCTTTAGCCTCAAAGCCACCCTTTCCCACCTGGCGCCCTATCAGGCACAAAAATGGCCTATGGGTGGAGATGGGTCCCATGCCCAAAGAGCCAGCAGGGAAAACTATGCCTTGTTCTAAAGCTCTTTGGGAACCGCTTGCGTAGCCCCACAGACCTGGGGGCTGCGGGCTTTCCTGCTGCCTTCAGCCTCAAAACCACCCTTTCACACTTGGTGCCGGGCCAGGCACAAAAATGGCCATACGGCTGGAGATGGGTCCCCCGCCCAAAGAGCCAGCAGGGAAAACTATGCCTTGTTCTAAAGCTCTTTGGGAACTGCTTGCGTAGCTCCACAGACCTGGGGGCTGCGGGCTTTCCTGCTGCCTTTAGCCTCGACACCACCCTTTCCCTCTTGGCGCCGCGCCAGGCACAAAAATGGCCGTACGGCTGGAGATGGGTCCCCCGCCCAGAGAGCCAGCAGGGAAAATTATGCCTTGTTCTAAAGCTCTTTGGGAACCGCTTGCGTAGCCGCACAGACCTGGGGGCTGCGGGCTTTCCTGCTGCCTTCAGCCTCGACACCACCCTTTCCCACTTGGCGCCCTATCAAGCACAAAAATGGCCTATGGCTGGAGATGGGTCCCATGCCCAAAGAGCCAGCAGGGAAAACTATGCCTTGTTCTAAAGCTCTTTGGGAACCGCTTGCGTAGCCCCACACACGTGGGGGCTGCGGGCTTTCCTGCTGCCTTCAGCCTCAAAACCACCCTTTCCCACTTGGCCCCCGGCCAGGCACAAAAATGGCCATACGGCTGGAGATGGGTCCCCTGCCCAAAGAGCCAGCAGGGAAAACTATGCCTTGTTCTAAAGCTCTTTGGGAACTGCTTTCGTAGCCCCACACACCTGGGGGCTGCGGGCTTTCCTGCTGCCTTCAGCCTCAAAGCCACCCTTTCCCACTTGGGGCTTCGCCAGGCACAAAAATGGCCATATGGCTGGAGATGGGTCCCCCTCCCAAAGAGCGAGCAGGGAAAACTATGCCTTGTTCTAAAGCTCTTTGGGAACCGCTTGCGTAGCCCCACAGACCTGGGGGCTGCGGGCTTTCCTGCTGCCTTCAGCCTCAAAGCCACCCTTTCCCACTTGGCTTCGCGCCAGGCACAAAAATGGCCTATGGCTGGAGATGGGTCCCATGCCCAAAGAGCCAGCAGGGAAAACTATGCCTTGTTCTAAAGCTCTTTGGGAACCGCTTGCGTAGCCCCACAGACCTGGGGGCTGCGGGCTTTCCTGCTGCCTTCAGCCTCAAAACCACCCTTTCCCACTTGGCCCCCGGCCAGGCACAAAAATGGCCATACGGCTGGAGATGGGTCCCCCGCCCAAAGAGCCAGCAGGGAAAACTATGCCTTGTTCTAAAGCTCTTTGGGAACCGCTTGCGTAGCCCCACAGACCTGGGGGCTGCAGTCTTTGCTGCTGCCTTCAGCCTCAAAACCACCCTTTCCCACTTGGCGCTGCGCCAGGCACAAAAATGGCCATACGGCTGGAGATGGGTCCCCCGCCCAGAGAGCCAGCAGGGAAAACTATGCCTTGTTCTAAAGCTCTTTGGGAACCGCTTGCGTAGCCCCACAGACCTGGGGGCTGCGGGCTTTCCTGCTGCCTTCAAGCCTCAAAGCCACCCTTTCCCACTGGGCGCCGGGCCAGGCACAAAAATGGCCTATGGCTGGAGATGGGTCCCCCGAACAAAGAGCCAGCAGGGAAAACTATGCCTTGTTCTAAAGCTCTTTGGGAACTGCTTGCGTAGCCCCACAGACCTGGGGGCTGCAGGCTTTCCTGCTGCCTTCAGCCTCAAAGCCACCCTTTCCCACTTGGCGCCCTATCAAGCACAAAAATGGCCTATGGCTGGAGATGGGTCCCAGGCCCAAAGAGCCAGCAGGGAAAACTATGCCTTGTTCTAAAGCTCTTTGGGAACCGCTTGCTTGGCCCCACAGACGTGGGGGCTGCGGGCTTTCCTGCTGCCTTCAGCCTCGACAACACCCTTTCCCACTTGGCGCCGCGCCAGGCTCAAAAATGGCCATACGGCTGGAGATGGGTCCCCCGCCCAAAGAGCCAGCAGGGAAAACTATGCCTTGTTCTAAAGCTCTTTGGGAACCGCTTGCGTAGCCCCACAGACCTTAGGGCTGCAGGCTTTGCTGCTGCCTTCAGCCTCAAAACCACCCTTTCCCACTTGGCGCCGCGCCAGGCTCAAAAATGGCCATACGACTGGAGATGGGTCCCCCGCCCAAAGAGCCAGCAGGGAAAACTATGCCTTGTTCTAAAGCTCTTTGGGAACCGCTTGCGTAGCCCCACAGACCTGGGGGCTGCAGGCTCTCCTGCTGCCTTCAGACTCAAAGCCACCCTTTCCCACTTGGCGTCGCGCTAGGCACAAAAATGGCCATACGGCTGGAGATGGGTCCCCCGCCCAAGGAGCCAGCAGGGAAAACTATGCCTTGTTCTAAAGCTCTTTGGGAACCGCTTGCGTAGCCACACAGACCTGGGGGCTGCGGGCTGTCTTGCTGCCTTCAGCCTCAAAGCCACCCTTTCACACTTGGCGCCGCGCCAGGCACAAAAATGGCCATACGGCTGGAGATGGGTCCCCCGCCCAAAGAGCCAGCAGGGAAAACTATGCCTTGTTCTAAAGCTCTTTGGGAACCGCTTGCGTAGCCCCACAGACCTGGGGGCTGCAGGCTTTGCTGCTGCCTTCAGCCTCAAAGCCACTCTTTCCCACTTGGCGTCGCGCTAGGCACAAAAATGGCCATACGGCTGGAGATGGGTCCCCCGCCCAAGGAGCCAGCAGGGAAAACTATGCCTTGTTCTAAAGCTCTTTGGGAACCGCTTGCGTAGCCCCACAGACCTGGGGGCTGCGGGCTTTCCTGCTGCCTTCAGACTCAAAGCCACACTTTCCAACTTGGCGCCGCGCCAGGCACAAAAATGGCCATATGGCTGGAGATGGGTCCCCCGCGCAAAGAGCCTGCAGGGAAAGCTTTGTCTACAGTCAGTCAAGGTCGACGTACTCAACACTGATAAGAAAGATCACATGTGTTCTTGTGCTGAGGGATATCAAGTGGAAATCCTTCTCGCGGAGTGATCAAGCGATTTAAACTTTTCATCATAATCCAAAGTCTAACATGCAAAACAATTGTCTAAGCAAAGCACAATACAGTGAGTATTAGTAAAACAACAACAGAGTGAAGCATCTTGTTATAAAGTCCTGTAACTGTCGGTGACCATCCAAAAAGAGGATCTCCCCATCTATGTCCTTCGCCTCTCTTCACTCTTTCCAACGCTTTGTGTATTTCTTCAACCTGATGATGGACGGTAATCAAAGTTGTCTGTCTATTTTCTTGGGCCTCTTTCAAGAGTCGCTTCAATTCATTGTGTTTTAGCAGCTTCTTCACCAGGGAGAGATTCATTCCGATAGGGGCAGGCAACAATCTCGAATCAACGTATAATTAGGTTGTAGCAATTGAAAAGACGTAACAGGAGCTTAATAATTGAAGTCGCATCCCGTAACTTTGTGTTAGTAAAGTTCAAACACAAAGATTTGAGTGATTACTATGTCATCTCTGAATACAAGACTACAGGGAGACCTCATGCTAACGCACCCTTTCCCAATATAGTCAAGCACAGTCTCTGGGGTTTCATCGGGATGTGTCTCAAAGTGACAAGCATTCTGGTTGGTGTCAAGACAAAGGTCTTGTGCTTTGAGAGTATTACTCTCACAAATGAATCCTTGTTGGTCTCGTGAAACGCATGCGTCAACATCAGCAGTTTGCCATTTAGTCTCATTTTGTCGTGCCCAACCTCTGTGCTGTGTTGGATAGAGTAGAGCTCCTTGGTGATTCAACCCCAGTGCGATGATTGGGTATGTGGTGTATACGGAGGCATTGCGTATCGTTAAGACAAAAGCTGTGGCTTTGCTCTCAGTGGGATCGTAGGTGAAATTAACCAGATACCACCTGGACTGAAATTTTTTCTCAAATTCAATTGCGTTATCCCATATTACTTTTCGAATTTCGGTGGGCAAGGTGCCTTCTTTACCTTCCCTTATGATTGCGGCTGTCATAGATTGCATCCACAATTGGGCTTGGATACAACTAAGAGCCAAGGAAACATTGCTTTGAGTTGTACCAAGTGCATCTGTGATCAGCTGATGGTCTTTTTCACCCGTTTCTTCCCATTGAGGCAATATATTCTATAAAAGCCGTTGGTGGTTTCCCAATGCTAATAGAGAGGACCGTAGGGGATGTCTTAATTTGTCCAGATCAGTAGCGGTTGTGACTAGTTTGTTGGCAAGTATCTCAGCATCTATACTATTCAAGACTCCCAGGCCTGTTCCTAAGATACCAGTCGCATCCCTCTTCCGTCCGTGTGAAGTGGCAAGAGTTCGTTTGCGTAACCATGCTGACCATTCTGCATAAGATGTACTCAGGAATGGTGAGCAGGTGGGTTTGATCGCAGAGATTTTAATCTGCATTGACAATTCTGCTCGTTTGAGGGAATATGTGGGATTAAACAGTACCTGTTGTTGACCTGTGTGTGTTTAATAACGTAAGGGCCAATGTTGAAAATGTAAGGAGTTAGTCTAATGGAGGGCTTAGAAAAGAGAGAGGTGGTTTTTTTTTTTCTCTTAGAAGAGAGAGCCTTTGAGAGTTTGTGGGGTGTAGGTTCTGGATTCATTTCAGCAAGTTCAGGTGTATTTGAGTCAATCATAAATTCAAATAACAATTCTGTGCCCTTGTAGCCCCAAATACAGTACACTACTGTAGGTTTGATGAAAGTGAAATTGTGCCAGCAATCTGAATTTGGCTCCATAATTTTGTAACAATCAGTGTTGTATTTGTCCGCTTTGGTAGAGTCTACATAGATGGTTTTAATTACAGTTGGCCTGTGGTGATTAGACCCGTTGATAAATCGGCAACCAATGTGTGTTCTTGTGGAATAATTACTAAATTGGCCAAGAATACAAAAATACAGCATTGTTCACACATTAAGGAAAGTCATAAAATCAAGAGGCTTCTGAGGTAGAATACAGCCGCAGCTAGCACACGAAGAATGCAACAGCTGTGATTCCCTGTACAAGGTTGTTTGCGAAACTACACGAGGGATGGAACGGAACGCGCTTGTTCCGTGGCCTTCCCTTGTGACGAATAGCAGATATGGGGACGAGATGGTACTACGGAACTGATAAGCGGCTTACACGCCACCCGAGCCAACATTTCGTCAAATGTTGATGAAATGCTGTCCTTTTGTGCGAACTTTGCTCACCACAATGTACCAAAACACACCTCCATCCCGGAGGCTATCCGCCCCCGAGGTGTGAACACTCCTCCTTGAGTACATTAATCATAATAAAAGTACATATGACTAAAGTCACTCAAACTCCACTTTGAAGTTAAAAAAATAATATAAAAATAGCCCAAGAGAGGGGGAATGTCTGGGAAGACACCATCGCGAAGAATCCCACCGCTGTTTTCTGGGATCAGTCGACGGGCTGAGCCTTTCTTCCCCCTCATAAGGACGCCTTTGGGTAAGACTTTGATTACACCGAGTGCTTTCTCGGGGACTCTAGAAATTTCTCTAGAGAATCTCTACCCTACATTTATAGCCAGGCTGTATCGTTTATAATTTTGTCGCGCGTTTGTCTATTTAACAATGTCTTTATTTGCACGTGCTTTGCAGACAGTGTATTTATCACCGGCAATCCTAAAGAACCTGTATATCTGTTGTTTAAATAAACTGCACTGTTTCAGTAGCTAGTCGTTTCGCTTTCTCACTGAACGCGACCAAAACTTGAGAGAGGCCGTGCTGGTTCAGGAGCACGACTAGACTGAAGGTGCAGCCCACTATTAGTGTCTCCAAATCGTAATAGTTTAACACATATTAAACGCGATTGGGCTGATAGTGCTGAATTGGGCATCACTCAGAATTGAAACCCAGCCGCACCTGGCCTCCCACCTCGGTGAGGAGTGTTAGAACGCAAGGGGGTTTATCTTCTGCCAAAACCGCTTGGCCCCGTTTCACGCAACAGAATTTGGCGTAGTCGGCAGGATTGCCATGGATAAACTGCTGCAAAAATATGATTGTGCCCCTTCCCAGGGTGGGAAGGAGTGGGCCCAAAAATTTTGGAAGGATGAAGAGAAAGTGGTGGAACGTATTGAAGAGCGTCGGGTTTCACAGAAGCTCAGAGCGGGGAAAGGCAAGGGTGTGATTTGTGCTGTGTTAGGCGCCTGTTTATCTTGTGCACAACAAGAAGCTAGAGAAACCCCCGCTCCTAATCTGATTTCAGCTGTAGAATATGCAACCCTGAAATCGGAGAATGAGGTGCTGAAGTCATCATTAGCCTTGCAAAAGGAGACAGGAGAAAGATTAAGAACTCAAGTCGATAAGCTTGTGAGTGAGAATGAATGTTTAGGAAACCGGAATGCTCAACTTGGGAGTGAAAATCGCCAACTTAAAATGTTATTGAAAGGGTGACCGGGCTCTTAGATAAAATGCAGCCCTCGACCCAGGTCCAACAGATTCGTAAGTTAATGTGTTATCCAAATTCCGGAACCCAGACCGGAGATTTTTTTGTCTAATAGTGAGGATGACGAAGAAGATGAGGAGGAAAGGACTTTTACTTTGAAATCCCAAGTTTTTCCTTTACGTCCTCTGGTTAAAACTGAAACTGCAGTTGATGATGGTGATGAAATTCACACCACTGTGCGTACCGTTCCATGGACACCAACCGAGTTAACAAAAATAAGGGAGAAATATTCGAGGCGACCAGAAGAGTCAGCTGTTGAGTACGTGTGGCGAGTTTCTTCTGAAGGGGGGGGCAGAATTATGCTGAGTGAGGAAGAAGCAGGAGACTCTTGGGGACCAGGAGTGTTTTTAACCACTATGCCTGGGGATCATAATTATTCCCTAACCGCTCGAGCAGCCTTTTGGGCAGGGGGTATGGATCCGCGAGAGAGGGGGGAGCCGTTAGAGATTAGAGCTACAGGCTACTCTGATCTGTTTGCGGCTGTACGGAAAGCAGCTTGTCTGCAAGCCATGTATGACAGAGAGGAATTTCGGAAATCCCCAATGTCAGCCCCTATCGACCCGGATCGATTAGCCCCTCTCATCCGTGGTCTTCCCGGTTGCCTGAAACCGTTCCTTGTTCGCACTCAAGATCGTATACGGGATGCTCGGGGTGCTCATGGGCGGGGCCGTCGTCACTACATGCCCACCTGGAATGTACAGGAAATAGATCAATATGGGCGCCGAATGGGCTGGGCCAGCCAAACTAGTGAGAAATCCTCCGAACACCCGCGAAAGGTTCGCCAAGTCCAAACTCACACTCAAAACCCTAAATCAGAGGGAAGGTTTAAGCCTGATAAGGACCGGAATGAGTTGTGGCGTAAAGCCCTACAATTAGGGGTGCCCCGACAATTCTTGCACGGTGACCCTACGGGAGATCTCCGTACGCTAGTCCAATCTCTACCTAGAAAGAATAATGCGGCTGGGGAGAAAAGTCTAACCAGAGAATCCCCAAGCCGTGAGAAAACTGTGCCTTCTGCACCGGAACATAACTTGATTGATTTGACAGAGTCCCAGCCACAACACTCCTATCCCCGGGGAGGGCACTGAGCAACCCTGTCGGGCAGGTACTAGCAATCCAATGGCGCTCTCATAAAGACTCCGAACCTGTTATTGTCATTCCTGTTGGACCCCGGAAGATATTGGTAAATTTTATTATTGATACCGGAGCCCAAATGTCTGCAATCACTAACGAAACGGCACAACTTCTAGGTATAAATCCCACCCGACGCAGAGTCAACTTCACAGGAATTGATGGTGTGGTAAAAACATGCCCCACTGCAAAAATTAACCTCTGGTTGCCGGGAGAGCAGCGAATGACTAGGGCAGAAGTGTTAGTGGGTGCCTCACGTAGACCCGACTCAAAGTGTCAGGGACCCGCACAGGAAGTTAAATTCCTGGGGGTCTGGTGGATTAAGGGAGCTGCTTCTGTCCCTCAGGATACCCTGAAAAAATAGAACATGGACAGAATCCTTCCAGCACGAAGGAGTTACAGCAGGTCCTGGGAACTTTAAGTTATTGGTGTAAACACATCCCTGGCTTTTCCATCATTGCTCGCCCCCTTCATAGCTTGGCAAAAAAGGGTAAATCCTGGGTGTGGACTGAACAACACACTAATGCTCTGCAATTACTAATAAAGGAGCTAAGGTTATTCCAACAACTTGGCCCCATACATCCAACTGACCCTGTCCATGTAGAATGGGGGCTCAGTGAACATGGTTCCCGTTGTAATTTATGGCAGAAGGGACCAGCAGGACCGGAGAGACCATTAGAATTTTGCTCACACTCCTTCAATGATACTGAATGCAGCTATTCAGACCTGGAGAAGGGTTTACTGTCCCTGGTGCGAGTGTTGCAACGAGCAGAGCAGATAAGAAGAGAACAGAGTGTGATCTTTCCTGGGACCTTTTCGCCTCCCAGATGTGGTCCTTAAAGGGACACCACCACCAGCTGGCATTGCCCAGAGACCTACAGTTCGAAAGTGGTATGCTTATTTAGAAGGCATTAATGAAATCAAGCCAGTCTCTGAAGGCAGTGTTAAAGTATCCAAGGCTACTTCACAAGGATACCAAAGGATATAGATGGTGCCCTATTGTTCCAATCCCCACCAAACAGACCATCTCCGATCCAAGAAGCACCTCCTTTGAGGGACAGCAGTGATCTTAGAGGAGTGTGGTTTACTGGTGCGTCATCTCACCGTTAAAAAAATAAGTGCAAATATAAGGCCGTAGCACTGGAAGTAACAACGGGAGAAAGAGCAATTGAAATAGGGGAGGGTAGGGGAACTCAGAGCTGTCCTACTAGCTGCACAACATGGAGCCACCTCCTTTTACGCTGAGTCATATGCTGTTCTTAAAGGAGCCACTGAATGGCTAGGACACTGGGCAGCCAACGATTGGCAGGTGAATAGAGTCCCAGTTTGGGAGACAGATAATTGGAAGCAACTGTTGGAAATAGGAGGACAGAGACCATTGCACATTGCTTGGGTAAAAGGCCACGATCGTTCAAACTCGATCACTGCTCAGTTCAACCAACAGGTAGATGGCCTCACGCGGCTGCAACAAATTGACATTGTAGATGATGGTCGGGAATGGGAACGCTTACTTGAATCGTTACATGTTAAACGTGGCCGCACAGGCCGTCCTGACCTGTATCGGGAAGGTGGGTGGCTTGTGTCAGTTAAGCTGTGCGAACAAATAGTAACTGCCTGTTCACAATGTCGCCTACGACTCAGCAAAGATCATCCGAGTAAGGCGCCTCCCTTACACATGCGGGACAAGAAAGCGTTGTGGCATTCATGGCAGCTTGATTATATTGGGCCCTTGAGATCATCAGGTGGGAAAAGATATGTCCTGGTAGGAGTGGAGATTATCTCCAGCCTCAGTATGGCCAGCAGTTTCAAACCAGCTACGAGGGACAACACAGTGAAAGGCCTAACAGGGTGGTTCAGCACACTTCCCCTTCCCGACGAAATCCAGAGTGATAACGTTTCACACTTTACGGCTTCGGTGGTACAAGATTGGGCCAAGGAAGAAGGGATTCGATGGGTATTTCATACTCCCTGTTATCCCCAGGCTAATGGCATTGTTGAACGCATCAATAGATTGGTTAAGCGTTTTGCAAAAAGTCATGAACCTGGTTGGCATTTGCGATTGGATGATGCCATCTATCAACTAAATAACAAATGGAGTGGAGACGGCTGTCCTAAAATGAAAGCTTTCTGTGTACCTGCCAATATTATCTCGCCAAAGGCTGCCAATGAACCGGGAAAATACCCCGGAAGATTTCACCCTGGACTACCTGTGTTAGTGAAAATGCCTCAAAATGGGACGGTGCCAATGGTGCTAGCTACTCCCAAAAATCCCTATGCATGGGAAGCCAAGGATTGTTCAGGGAAGATACACCGGATCAGCACCCGGTGGACCGCACCTTCTTTTTAACCCCGTCGGTCGAATAAGACCGAGCAGATTTTCTTTTCCTTTATGTCTTACAGGAACCTTGGATGAGCTGTACAGACGGATTGGCCTACGCTACCTTTGAATGTCTCCAGGGAATCCTGACATTGAACCTGGCAATAATACTACTTTTATGATGTATGGCTATTTGGAGGCCCAAATTCTAAAATGACGAATTGGCAGATGGAATTGATGCTATTCAGTTTCACCTTTTTATTCCCTGTTGTTTGTAGTCAAAGAGACCCAGAGTGGCCATGGTCTCAAGCCTTTCTCGTCTATAATACAAGACTACAGGGAGACCTCATGCTAACGCACCCTTTCCCAATATAGTCAAGCACAGTCTCTGGGGTTTCATCGGGATGTGTCTCAAAGTGACAAGCATTCTGGTTGGTGTCAAGACAAAGGTCTTGTGCTTTGAGAGTATTACTCTCACAAATGAATCCTTGTTGGTCTCGTGAAACGCATGCGTCAACATCAGCAGTTTGCCATTTAGTCTCATTTTGTCGTGCCCAACCTCTGTGCTGTGTTGGATAGAGTAGAGCTCCTTGATGATTCAACCCCAGTGCGATGATTGGGTATATGGTGGATACTGAGGCATTGCGTATCGTTAAGACAAAAGCTGTGGCTTTGCTCTCAGTGGGATCGTAGGTGAAATTAACCAGATACCACCAGGATTGAAATTTTCTCTCAAACTCAATTGCGTTATCCCATATTACTTTTCGAATTTCGGTGGGCAAGGTGCCTTCTTCACCTTCCCTTATGATTTATGAGTTTTTGCAAAACGCTTAACCAATCCGTTGGTGCATTCAACAATGCCATTAGCCTGAGGATAATAGGGAGTATGAAATACCCATCGAATCCCTTCTTCTTTGGCCCAATCTTGTACCACTGTAGCGGTAAAGTGTGAACCGTTATCACTTTGGATTTCCTCGGGAAGGGGAAGTGTGCTGAACCACCCTTTTAGGCCTTTCACTGTGTTGTCCCCAGCAGCTGATTTGAAGCCAGTGGCCATACTGAGGCTGGAGATAATCTCCACTCCGACTAGGACATATCTTTTCCCACCTGATGATCTCAAGGGCCCAATATAATCAATCTGCCATGAATGCCACAACATTTTCTTGTCCCGCATGTGTAAGGGAGGCGCCTTACTCGGATGATCTTTGCTGAGTCGTAGGCGACATTGTGACCAGGCAGTTACTACTTGTTCGCACAGCTTAACCGACACAGGCCACCCCCGGGCTAGACCTTCCTGATACAGATCAGCACGGCCTGTATGGCCAGGCTTAATATGTAACCATTCCCGACCATCATCTACAGTGTCAATTTGTTGTAGCCGCGTGAGGCTATCTACCTGTTGGTTGAACTGAGCAGTGATCGAGTTTGAACGATCGTGGCCTTTTACCCAAGCAATGTGCAATGGTCTCTGTCCTCCTATTTCCAACAGTTGCTTCCAACTGTCTGTCTCCCAGATCGGGACTCTATTCACCTGCCAATCATTGGCTGCCCAGTGTCCTAGCCATTCAGTGGCTCCTTTAAAAACAGCATATGAGTCAGTGTAAATGTAAGTAGCTCCATGTTGTGCAGCTAGTAGGACGGCTCTGAGTTCCCCTACTTGTGCCCTACCTTCTCCTGTTTCAATTGCTCTTTCCCCCGTTGCTACTTCCAGTGCTACGGCCTTGTATTTCCACTTACTGTTCTCACGGTGAGATGACACACCAGTAAACCACACTCCTGTAAGATCACTGCCTGCTTTCAGAGGAGGTGCTTCTTGGATTGGAGATGGTCTGTTTGGTGGGGATTGGAACAATAGGGCACCATCTCTATCCTTCTGGAGCATGGATACTTTGATACTACCTTCAGAGACTGGCATGATATCATTAATGCCTTCTAAATAAGCATACCACTTTCGAACTGTGGGTTTCTGGGCAATGCCAGCTGGCGGTGCTGTCCCTTTACGGACCACATCTAGGAGTCGAAAAGGGCCCCGAACAATCACGCTCTGTTCTCTCCTTATCTGCTCTGCTCGTTGCAATGCTCGCACCAGGGACAGTAAACCCTTCTCCAGGTCTGAATAGCTGCTCTCAGTATCATTAAAGGCGTGAGAGCTAAATTCTAATGGTCTCTCCGGTCCTGCTGGTCCCTTATGGCATAAATTACAATGGGAACCATGTTCACTGAGCCCCCATTCTACATGGACAGGGTCAGTTGGATGTATGGGGCCAAGTTGTTGGAATAACCTTAGCTCTTTTATTAGCAATTCTAGTGCATTAGTGTGTTGTTCAGTCGACTCCCAGGATTTACCTTTTTTGAGCAAACAATAAAGGGGGCGAGCAATGATGGAAAAGCCAGGGATGTGTTTACGCTAATAACTTAAAGTTCCCAGGACTTGCTGTAACTCCTTCGTGCTGGAAGGATTCTGTCCATGTTCTATTTTTTCAGGGTATCCTGAGGGACAGAAGCAGCTCCCTTAATCCACCAGACCCCCAGGAATTTAACTTCCTGTGCGGGTCCCTGACACTTTGAGTCGGGAATTTCCAATCCCAAATCTGATAATGTTTTTCGGATGTTTTCCATCATGTCTTGTACACTTTCTTGGTTCTCTCCCCTATTAAGATGTCATCAATAATATATTGGTATACTGTACATCCCTGTGAAACAGGAATCTCTGATAGCACTTTAGCCAAAGCATTATGGGCAATAGTGGGGGAATGTTTGTATCCTTGCGGAAAGCGGTTAAAGGTATATTGGACTCCTTTCCATGTGAATGCAAACTGCGCTTTGTCCTGCTCAAGGAGGAGAATCATAAAAAAATATGTCTTTAAAATCTAAGGCAACCCTGCAAGGATGGGCAGCTCCTTTTATCATTGTCACAATTTCCGCGATATTCGGAACAGCAGCGGTCAGAGGTGCAGTGTTGGCGTTTAATTTTCCGTAATCTACTGTGAAACGCCATTGCCTTTTTGGTTTCTTTACTGGCCACACCGGTGAAAAATAAGGCGAGTGAATCCTCTTAATGATGTCCCTTTTTTTCTAAATTTGATACCAATCTGTCTGCTCCTGCAACAGCAGTTGCAGGCAGTGGATACTACAGGACAGCAGAGATTTTAGAGGGAGGGAAAAGTATGGAAGTTTCCAATAGACTCAATTTCACTGTGTCTATTACTTTTTCAATCCTGCAAAACTTCACACTGTGGAGACATCATTAAGAAAAGTCATTAAGAAACCCTCGGACGGCAGGCTTTCGTGACGCCTTCAGCCTCAAAATCACCCTTTCCCACGTGGCGCCGCGCCAGGCACAAAAATGGCCATACGACTGGAGATGGGTCCCCTGCCAAAAGAGCCAGCAGGTAAAACTATGCCTTGTTCTAAAGCTCTTTGGGAACCGCTTGCGTAGCCCCACAGACCTGGGGGCTGCGGGCTTTGCTGCTGCCTTCAGCCTCAAAACCACCCTTTCCCACTTGGCGCCGTGCCAGGCACAAAAATGGCCATACGGCTGGAGATGGGTCCCCCGCCCAAAGAGCCAGCTGGGAAAACTATGCCTTGTTCTAAAGCTCTTTGGGAACCGCTTGCTTGGCCCCACAGACCTGGGGGCTGCAGTCTTTGCTGCTGCCTTCAGCCTCAACACCACCCTTACCCACTTGGCTTCGCGCCAGGCACAAAAATGGCCATACGGCTGGAGATGGGTCCCCTGCCAAAAGAGCCAGCAGGGAAAACTATGCCTTGTTCTAAAGCTCTTTGGGAACCGCTTGCGTAGCCCCACAGACCTGGGGGCTGCGGGCTTTCCTGCTGCCTTCAGCCTCAAAACCACCCTTTCCCACTTGGCGCCGTGCCAGGCACAAAAATGGCCATACGGCTGGAGATGGGTCCCCCGCCCAAAGAGCCAGCTGGGAAAACTATGCCTTGTTCTAAAGCTCTTTGGGAACCGCTTGCTTGGCCCCACAGACGTGGGGGCTGCGGGCTTTCCTGCTGCCTTCAGCCTCAAAACCACCCTATGCCACTACGCACCGCGTCAGGCACAAAAATAGCCATACGGCTGGAGATGGGTCCCCCACCCAAAGAGCCAGCAGGGAAAACTATGCCTTGTTCTAAAGCTCTTTGGGAACCGCTTGCATAGCCCCACAGACCTGGGGGCTGCAGGCTTTCCTGCTGTCTTCAGCCTCAAAGCCACCCTTTCCCACTTGGCGCCCTATCAGGCACAAAAATGGCCTATGGGTGGAGATGGGTCCCATGCCCAAAGAGCCAGCAGGGAAAACTATGCCTTGTTCTAAAGCTCTTTGGGAACCGCTTGCGTAGCCCCACAGACCTGGGGGCTGCGGGCTTTCCTGCTGCCTTCAGCCTCGATACCACCATTTCCCACTTGGCGCTGCGCCATGCACAAAAATGGCCATACGGCTGGAGATGGGTCCCCCGCCCAAAGAGCCAGCAGGGAAAACTATGCCTTGTTCTAACGCTCTTTGGGAACCGCTTGCATAGCCCCACAGACCTGGGGGCTGCGGGCTTTCCTGCTGCCTTTAGCCTCGACACCACCCTTTCCCTCTTGGCGCCGCGCCAGGCACAAAAATGGCCGTACGGCTGGAGATGGGTCCCCCGCCCAAAGAGCCAGCAGGGAAAACTATGCCTTGTTCTAAAGCTCTTTGGGAACCGCTTGCGTAGCCGCACAGACCTGGGGGCTGCGGGCTTTCCTGCTGCCTTCAGCCTCAAAGCCACCCTTTCCCACTTTGCGCCGGGCCAGGCACAAAAATGGCCATACGGCTGGAGATGGGTCCCCCGCCCAAAGAGCCAGCAGGGAAAACTATGCCTTGTTCTAAAGCTCTTTGGGAACCGCTTGCGTAGCCCCACAGACCTTGGGGCTGCGGGCTTTCCTGCTGCCTTCAGCCTCGACAGCACCCTTTCCCACTTGGCTTCGTGCCAGGCACAAAAATGGCCTATGGCTGGAGATGGGTCCCATGCCCTAAGAGCCAGCAGGGAAAACTATGCCTTGTTCTAAAGCTCTTTGGGAACCGCTTGCGTAGCACCACAGACCTGGGGGCTGCAGGCTTTGCTGCTGCCTTCAGCCTCAAAGCCACCCTTTCCCACTTGGCGCTGCGCCAGGCACAAAAATGGCCATACGGCTGGAGATGGGTTCCCCGCCCAAAGAGCCAGGAGGGAAAATTATGCCTTGTTCTAAAGCTCTTTGGGAACCGCTTGTGTAGCCCCACAGACCTGGGGGCTGCGGGCTTTCCTGCTGCCTTTAGCCTCGACACAACCCTTTCCCACTTGGCGCCGCGCCAGGCTCAAAAATGGCCTATGGCTGGAGATGGGTCCCATGCCCAAAGAGCCAGCAGGGAAAACTATGCCTTGTTCTAAAGCTCTTTGGGAACCGCTTGCGTAGCCGCACAGACCTGGGGGCTGCGGGCTTTCCTGCTGCCTTCAAGCCTCAAAGCCACCCTTTCCCACTGGGCGCCGGGCCAGGCACAAAAATGGCCTATGGCTGGAGATGGGTCCCCCGAACAAAGAGCCAGCAGGGAAAACTATGCCTTGTTCTAAAGCTCTTTGGGAACTGCTTGCGTAGCCCCACAGACCTGGGGGCTGCAGGCTTTCCTGCTGCCTTCAGCCTCAAAGCCACCCTTTCCCACTTGGCGCCCTATCAAGCACAAAAATGGCCTATGGCTGGAGATGGGTCCCAGGCCCAAAGACCCAGCAGGGAAAACTATGCCTTGTTCTAAAGCTCTTTGGGAACCGCTTGCTTGGCCCCACAGACCTGGGGGCTGCGGGCTTTCCTGCTGCCTTCAGCCTCGACACCACCCTTTCCCACTTGGCGCCGCGCCAGGCACAAAAATGGCCATACGGCTGGAGATGGGTCCCCCGCCCAAAGAGCCAGCAGGGAAAACTATGCCTTGTTCTAAAGCTCTTTGGGAACCGCTTGCGTAGCCCCACAGACCTGGGGGCTGCGGGCTTTCCTGCTGCCTTCACCCTCAAAACCACCCTTTCCCACTTGGCACTGCTCCAGGCTCAAAAATGGCCATACGGCTGCAGATGGGTCCCCCGCCCAGAGAGCCAGCAGGGAAAATTATGCCTTGTTCTAAAGCTCTTTGGGAACCGCTTGCGTAGCCCCACAGACCTGGGGGCTGCAGTCTTTGCTGCTGCCTTCAGCCTCAAAGCCACCCTTTCCCACTTGGCGCCGGGCCAGGCACAAAAATGGCCATACGGCTGGAGATGGGTCCCCCGCCCAAAGAGCCAGCAGGGAAAACTATGCCTTGTTCTAAAGCTCTTTGGGAACCGCTTGCGTAGCCCCACAGACCTGGGGGCTGCGGGCTTTCCTGCTGCCTTCAGCCTCAAAGCCACCCTTTCCCACTTGGCGCCGTGCCAGGCACAAAAATGGCCATACGGCTGGAGATGGGTCCCCCGCCCAAAGAGCCAGCAGGGAAAACTATGCCTTGTTCTAAAGCTCTTTGGGAACCGCTTGCTT
Source organism: Rissa tridactyla (assembly GCF_028500815.1). Classification (NCBI taxonomy): domain Eukaryota; kingdom Metazoa; phylum Chordata; class Aves; order Charadriiformes; family Laridae; genus Rissa; species Rissa tridactyla. Next base: position 375,131 of record NW_026529341.1, on the reverse strand, counting down.
GGCCCCACAGACGTGGGGGCTGCAGTCTTTGCTGCTGCCTTCAGCCTCAACACCACCCTTTCCCACTTGGCGCCGGGCCAGGGACAAAAATGGCCATACGGCTGGAGATGGGTCCCCTGCCAAAAGAGCCAGCAGGGAAAACTATGCCTTGTTCTAAAGCTATTTGGGAACCGCTTGCGTAGCCCCACAGACCTGGGGGCTGCAGGCTTTGCTCCTGCCTTCAGCCTCAAAGCCACCCTTTCCCACCTGGCGCCGCGCCAGGCTCAAAAATGGCCATACGGCTGGAGATGGGTCCCCGCCCAGAGAGCCAGCAGGGAAAACTATGCCTTGTTCTAAAGCTCTTTGGGAACCGCTTGCGTAGCCCCACAGACCTGGGGACTGCGGGCTTTCCTGCTGCCTTCAGCCTCGACACCACCCTTTCCCACTTGGCGCCGCGCCAGGCACAAAAATGGCCATACGGCTGGAGATGGGTCCCCCGCCCTAAGAGCCAGCAGGGAAAACTATGCCTTGTTCTAAAGCTCTTTGGGAACCGCTTGCATAGCCCCACAGACCTGGGGGCTGCAGGCTTTCCTGCTGTCTTCAGCCTCAAAGCCACCCTTTCCCACTTGGCGCCCTATCAGGCACAAAAATGGCCATACGGCTGGAGATGGGTCCCCCGCCCAAAGAGCCAGCAGGGAAAACTATGCCTTGTTCTAAAGCTCTTTGGGAACCGCTTGCGTAGCCCCACAGACCTGGGGGCTGCGGGCTTTGCTGCTGCCTTCAGCCTCAAAGCCACCCTTTCCCACTTGGCGCCGCGCCAGGCACAAAAATGGCCATACGGCTGGAGATGGGTCCCCCGCCCAAAGAGCCAGCAGGGAAAATTATGCCTTGTTCTAAAGCTCTTTGGGAACCGCTTGCGTAGCCCCACAGACCTGGGGGCTGCGGGCTTTCCTGCTGCCTTTAGCCTCGACACAACCCTTTCCCACTTGGCGCCGCGCCAGGCTCAAAAATGGCCATACGGCTGGAGATGGGTCCCCCGCCCAAAGAGCCAGCAGGGAAAACTATGCCTTGTTCTAAAGCTCTTTGGGAACCGCTTGCGTAGCCCCACAGACCTGGGGGCTGCAGGCTTTCCTGCTGCCTTCAGCCTCAAAGCCACCCTTTCACACTTGGCGTCGCGCCAGGCACGAAAATGGCCTATGGCTGGAGATGGGTCCCATGCCCAAAGAGCCAGCAGGGAAAACTATGCCTTGTTCTAAAGCTCTTTGGGAACCGCTTGCGTTGTCCCACAGACCTGGGGGCTGCAGGCTTTCCTGCTGCCTTCAGCCTCAAAACCACCCTTTCCCATGACGCACCGCGCCAGGCACAAAAATGGCCTATGGCTGGAGATGGGTCCCATGCCCAAAGAGCCAGCAGGGAAAACTATGCCTTGTTCTAAAGCTCTTTGGGAACCGCTTGCGTAGCCCCACAGACCTGGGGGCTGCGGGCTCTCCTGCTGCCTTCAGCCTCAAAGCCACCCTTTCCCGCTTGGCGCCGGGCCAGGCACAAAAATGGCCATACGGCTGGAGATGGGTCCCATGCCCAAAGAGCCAAGAGGGAAAACTATGCCTTGTTCTAAAGCTCTTTGGGAACCGCTTGCGTAGCCCCACAGACCTGGGGGCTGCGGGCTTTGCTGCTGCCTTCAGCCTCAAAGCCACCCTTTCCCACTTGGCAAAGCGCCAGGCACAAAAATGGCCTATGGCTGGAGATGGGTCTCCAGCCCAAGGAGCCAGCAGGGAAAACTATGCCTTGTTCTAAAGCTCTTTGGGAACCGCTTCCATAGCCCCACAGACCTGGGGGTGCAGGCTTTCCTGCTGCCTTCAGCCTCAAAGCCACCCTTTCCCACTTGGCGCTGCATCAGGCACAAAAATGGCCTATGGCTGGAGATGGGTCCCATGCCCAAAGACCCAGCAAGGAAAACTATGCCTTGTTCTAAAGATCTTTGGCAACCTCTTGCATAGCCCCACAGACCTGGGGGCTGCAGGCTTTGCTGCTGACTTCAGCCTCGACAGCACCCTTTCCCACTTGGCGCCGCATCAGGCACAAAAATGGCCTATGGCTGGAGATGGGTCCCATGCTCAAAGAGCCAGCAGGGAAAACTATGCCTTGTTCTAAAGCTCTTTGGGAACCGCTTGCGTAGCCCCACAGACCTGGGGGCTGCGGGCTTTCCTGCTGCATTCAGCCTCCACACCACCCTTTCCCACTTGGCGCCGCGCCAGGCACAAAAATGGCCTATGGCTGGAGATGGGTCCCCCGCCAAAAGAAACAGCAGGGAAAATTATGCCTTGTTCTAAAGCTCTTTGGGAACTGCTTGCGTAGCCCCACAGACCTGGGGGCTGCGGGCTTTCCTGCTGCCTTCAGCCTCAAAACCACCCTTTCCCACTACGCACCGCGCTAGGCATAGAAATAGCCATACGACTGGAGATGGGTCCCCCGCCCAAAGAGCCAGCAGGGAAAACTATGCCTTGTTCTAAAGCTCTTTGGGAACCGCTTGCGTAGCCCCACAGACCTGGGGGCTGCGGGCTTTCCTGCTGCCTTCAGCCTCAAAGCCACCCTTTCCCACTTGGCGCCGCGCCAGGCACAAAAATGGCCTATGGCTGGAGATGGGACCCATGCTCAAAGAGCCAGCAGGGAAAACTATGCCTTGTTCTAAAGCTCTTTGGGAACCGCTTGCGTAGCCCCACAGACCTGGGGGCTGCGGGCTTTCCTGCTGCATTCAGCCTCCACACCACCCTTTCCCACTTGGCGCCGCGCCAGGCACAAAAATGGCCTATGGCTGGAGATGGGTCCCCCGCCCAAAGAGCCAGCAGGGAAAATTATGCCTTGTTCTAAAGCTCTTTGGGAACTGCTTGCGTAGTCCCACAGACCTGGGGGCTGCGGGCTTTCCTGCTGCCTTCAGCCTCAAAACCACCCTTTCCCACTACGCACCGCGCTAGGCATAGAAATAGCCATACGACTGGAGATGGGTCCCCCGCCCAAAGAGCGAGCAGGGAAAACTATGCCTTGTTCTAAAGCTCTTTGGGAACCGCTTGCATAGCCCCACAGACCTGGGGGCTGCAGGCTTTGCTGCTGCCTTCAGCCTCGACAGCACCCTTTCCCACTTGGCGCCGCGCCAGGCACAAAAACGGCCTAAGGCTGGAGATGGGTCCCCCGCCCAAAGAGCCAGCAGGGAAAACTATGCCTTTTTCTAAAGCTCTTTGGGAACCGCTTGCTTGGCCCCACAGACCTGGGGGTGTGGGCTTTCCTGTTGCCTTCAGCCTCAAAGCCACCGTTTCCCGCTTGGCGCCGGGCCAGGCACAAAAATGGCCATACGGCTGGAGATGGGTCCCCCGCCCAGAGAGCCAGCAGGGAAAACTATGCCTTGTTCTAAAGCTCTTTGGGAACCGCTTGCGTAGCCCCACAGACCTGGGGGCTGCGGGCTTTCCTGCTGCCTTCAGCCTCAAAACCACCCTTTCCCACTTGGCGCCGCGCCAGGCAAAAAAATGGCCATACGGCTGGAGATGGGTCCCCCGCCCAAAGAGCCAGCAGGGAAAACTATGCCTTGTTCTAAAGCTCTTTGGGAACCGCTTGCGTAGCCCCACAGACCTGGGGGCTGCGGGCTTTCCTGCTGCCTTCAGCCTCGACACCACCCTTTCCCACTTGGCGCCGCGCCAGGCACAAAAATGGCCATACGGCTGGAGATGGGTCCCCCGCCCAGAGAGCCAGCAAGGAAAATTATGCCTTGTTCTAAAGCTCTTTGGGAACCGCTTGCGTAGCCGCACAGACCTGGCGCTGCGGGCTTTCCTGCTGCCTTCAGCCTCAAAGCCACCCTTTCCCACTTGGCGTCGCGCCAGGCACAAAAATGGCCTATGGCTGGAGATGGGTCCCATGCCCAAAGACCCAGCAGGGAAAACTATGCCTTGTTCTAAAGCTCTTTGGGAACCGCTTGCGTAGCCCCACAGACCTGGGGGCTGCGGGCTTTGCTGCTGCCTTCAGCCTCAAAGCCACCCTTTCCCACTTGGCGTCGCGCTAGGCACAAAAATGGCCATACGGCTGGAGATGGGTCCCCCGCCCAGAGAGCCAGCAGGGAAAATTATGCCTTGTTCTAAAGCTCTTTGGGAACCGCTTGCGTAGCCGCACAGACCTGGGGGCTGCGGGCTTTCCTGCTGCCTTCAGCCTCAAAGCCACCCTTTCCCACTTGGCGCCGCATCAGGCACAAAAATGGCCTATGGCTGGAGATGGGTCCCATGCCCAAAGAGCCAGCAAGGAAAACTATGCCTTGTTCTAAAGCTCTTTGGGAACCGCTTGCGTAGCCCCACAGACCTGGGGGCTGCAGGCTTTCCTGCTGCCTTCAGCCTCAAAGCCACCCTTTCCCACTTGGCACTCCATCAGGCAAAAAAATGGCCTATGGCTGGAGATCGGTCCCATGCCCAAAGAGCCAGCAGGGAAAACTATGCCTTGTTCTAAAGCTCTTTGGGAACCGCTTGCTTGGCCCCACAGACCTGGGGGCTGCAGGCTTTGCTGCTGCCTTCAGCCTCAAAACCACCCTTTCCCACTTGGCGCCGCGCCAGGCACAAAAATGGCCATACGGCTGGAGATGGGTCCCCCGCCCAAAGAGCCAGCAGGGAAAACTATGCCTTGTTCTAAAGCTCTTTGGGAACCGCTTGCGTAGCCGCACAGACCTGGGGGCTGCGGGCTTTCCTGCTGCCTTCAGCGTCAAAACCACCCTTTACCACTACGCACCGCGCCAGGCACAAAAATGGCCATACGGCTGGAAATGGGTCCCCCGTCCAAAGAGCCAGCAGGGAAAACTATGCCTTCTTCTAAAGCTCTTTGGGAACCGCTTGCGTAGCCCCACAGACCTGGGGGCTGCAGGCTTTCCTGCTGCCTTCAGCCTCGACAGCACCCTTTCCCACTTGGCGCCCTATCAGGCACAAAAATGGCCTATGGCTGGAGATGGGTCCCATGCCCAAAGAGCCAGCAGGGAAAACTATGCCTTGTTCTAAAGCTCTTTGGGAACCGCTTGCTTGGCCCCACAGACCTGGGGGCTGCGGGCTTTCCTGCTGCCTTCAGCCTCAAAACCACCCTTTCCCACTTGGCGCCGCGCCAGGCAAAAAAATGGCCATACGGCTGGAGATGGGTCCCCCGCCCAAAGAGCCAGCAGGGAAAACTATGCCTTGTTCTAAAGCTCTTTGGGAACCGCTTGCGTAGCCCCACAGACCTGGGGGCTGCGGGCTTTCCTGCTGCCTTCAGCCTCGACACCACCCTTTCCCACTTGGCGCCGCGCCAGGCACAAAAATGGCCATACGGCTGGAGATGGGTCCCCCGCCCAGAGAGCCAGCAAGGAAAATTATGCCTTGTTCTAAAGCTCTTTGGGAACCGCTTGCGTAGCCGCACAGACCTGGCGCTGCGGGCTTTCCTGCTGCCTTCAGCCTCAAAGCCACCCTTTCCCACTTGGCGTCGCGCCAGGCACAAAAATGGCCTATGGCTGGAGATGGGTCCCATGCCCAAAGACCCAGCAGGGAAAACTATGCCTTGTTCTAAAGCTCTTTGGGAACCGCTTGCGTAGCCCCACAGACCTGGGGGCTGCGGGCTTTGCTGCTGCCTTCAGCCTCAAAGCCACCCTTTCCCACTTGGCGTCGCGCTAGGCACAAAAATGGCCATACGGCTGGAGATGGGTCCCCCGCCCAGAGAGCCAGCAAGGAAAATTATGCCTTGTTCTAAAGCTCTTTGGGAACCGCTTGCGTAGCCGCACAGACCTGGGGGCTGCGGGCTTTCCTGCTGCCTTCAGCCTCAAAGCCACCCTTTCCCACTTGGCGCCGCATCAGGCACAAAAATGGCCTATGGCTGGAGATGGGTCCCATGCCCAAAGAGCCAGCAAGGAAAACTATGCCTTGTTCTAAAGCTCTTTGGGAACCGCTTGCGTAGCCCCACAGACCTGGGGGCTGCAGGCTTTCCTGCTGCCTTCAGCCTCAAAGCCACCCTTTCCCACTTGGCACTCCATCAGGCAAAAAAATGGCCTATGGCTGGAGATCGGTCCCATGCCCAAAGAGCCAGCAGGGAAAACTATGCCTTGTTCTAAAGCTCTTTGGGAACCGCTTGCTTGGCCCCACAGACCTGGGGGCTGCGGGCTTTGCTGCTGCCTTCAGCCTCAAAACCACCCTTTCCCACTTGGCGCCGCGCCAGGCACAAAAATGGCCATACGGCTGGAGATGGGTCCCCCGCCCAAAGAGCCAGCAGGGAAAACTATGCCTTGTTCTAAAGCTCTTTGGGAACCGCTTGCGTAGCCGCACAGACCTGGGGGCTGCGGGCTTTCCTGCTGCCTTCAGCGTCAAAACCACCCTTTACCACTACGCACCGCGCCAGGCACAAAAATGGCCATACGGCTGGAAATGGGTCCCCCGTCCAAAGAGCCAGCAGGGAAAACTATGCCTTCTTCTAAAGCTATTTGGGAACCGCTTGCGTAGCCCCACAGACCTGGGGGCTGCAGGCTTTCCTGCTGCCTTCAGCCTCAAAGCCACCCTTTCCCACTTGGCGCCCTATCAGGCACAAAAATGGCCTATGGCTGGAGATGGGTCCCATGCCCAAAGAGCCAGCAGGGAAAACTATGCCTTGTTCTAAAGCTCTTTGGGAACCGCTTGCTTGGCCCCACAGACCTGGGGGCTGCAGGCTTTGCTGCTGCCTTCAGCCTCAAAACCACCCTTTCCCACTTGGCGCCGCGCCAGGCACAAAAATGGCCATACGGCTGGAGATGGGTCCCCCGCCCAAAGAGCCAGCAGGGAAAACTATGCCTTGTTCTAAAGCTCTTTGGGAACCGCTTGCGTAGCCCCACAGACCTGGGGGCTGCGGGCTTTCCTGCTGCCTTCAGCCTCGACACCACCCTTTCCCACTTGGCGCCGCGCCAGGCACAAAAATGGCCATACGGCTGGAGATGGGTCCCCCGCCCAGAGAGCCAGCAAGGAAAATTATGCCTTGTTCTAAAGCTCTTTGGGAACCGCTTGCGTAGCCCCACAGACCTGGGGGCTGCGGGCTTTCCTGCTGCCTTCAGCCTCAAAGCCACCCTTTCCCACTTGGTGTCGCGCCAGGCACAAAAATGGCCTATGGCTGGAGATGGGTCCCATGCCCAAAGACCCAGCAGGGAAAACTATGCCTTGTTCTAAAGCTCTTTGGGAACCGCTTGCGTAGCCCCACAGACCTGGGGGCTGCAGGCTTTGCTGCTGCCTTCAGCCTCGACAGCACCCTTTCCCACTTGGCGCCGCGCCAGGCACAAAAACGGCCTATGGCTGGAGATGGGTCCCCCGCCCAGAGAGCCAGCAGGGAAAATTATGCCTTGTTCTAAAGCTCTTTGGGAACCGCTTGCTTGGCCCCACAGACCTGGGGGCTGCAGGCTTTCCTGCTGCCTTCAGCCTCGACACCACCCTTTCCCACTTGGCGCCCTATCAGGCACAAAAATGGCCATACGGCTGGAGATGGGTCCCCCGCCCAAAGAGCCAGCAGGGAAAACTATGCCTTGTTCTAAAGCTCTTTGGGAACCGCTTGCGTAGCCGCACAGACGTGGGGGCTGCGGGCTTTCCTGCTGCCTTCAGCCTCAAAACCACCCTTTCCCACTTGGCGCCGCGCCAGGCACAAAAATGGCCATACGGCTGGAGATGGGTCCCCCGCCCAAAGAGCCAGCAGGGAAAACTATGCCTTGTTCTAAAGCTCTTTGGGAACCGCTTGCGTAGCCCCACAGACCTGGGGGCTGCGGGCTTTCCTGCTACCTTCAGCCTCGACACCACCCTTTCCCACTTGGCGCCGCGCCAGGCACAAAAATGGCCATACGGCTGGAGATGGGTCCCCCGCCCAGAGAGCCAGCAAGGAAAATTATGCCTTGTTCTAAAGCTCTTTGGGAACCGCTTGCGTAGCCGCACAGACCTGGCGCTGCGGGCTTTCCTGCTGCCTTCAGCCTCAAAGCCACCCTTTCCCACTTGGCGTCGCGCCAGGCACAAAAATGGCCTATGGCTGGAGATGGGTCCCATGCCCAAAGACCCAGCAGGGAAAACTATGCCTTGTTCTAAAGCTCTTTGGGAACCGCTTGCGTAGCCCCACAGACCTGGGGGCTGCAGGCTTTGCTGCTGCCTTCAGCCTCAAAGCCACCCTTTCCCACTTGGCGTCGCGCTAGGCACAAAAATGGCCATACGGCTGGAGATGGGTCCCCCGCCCAGAGAGCCAGCAAGGAAAATTATGCCTTGTTCTAAAGCTCTTTGGGAACCGCTTGCGTAGCCGCACAGACCTGGGGGCTGCGGGCTTTCCTGCTGCCTTCAGCCTCAAAGCCACCCTTTCCCACTTGGCGCCGCATCAGGCACAAAAATGGCCTATGGCTGGAGATGGGTCCCATGCCCAAAGAGCCAGCAAGGAAAACTATGCCTTGTTCTAAAGCTCTTTGGGAACCGCTTGCGTAGCCCCACAGACCTGGGGGCTGCAGGCTTTCCTGCTGCCTTCAGCCTCAAAGCCACCCTTTCCCACTTGGCACTCCATCAGGCAAAAAAATGGCCTATGGCTGGAGATCGGTCCCATGCCCAAAGACCCAGCAAGGAAAACTATGCCTTGTTCTAAAGCTCTTTGGGAACCGCTTGCGTGGCCCCACAGACGTGGGGCCTGCAGGCTTTGCTGCTGCCTTCAGCCTCAAAGCCACCCTTTACCACTTGGCGCCCTATCAGGCACAAAAATGGCCTATGGCTGGAGATGGGTCCCATGCCCAAAGAGCCATCAGGGAAAACTATGCCTTGTTCTAAAGCTCTTTGGGAACCGCTTGCTTGGCCCCACAGACCTGGGGGCTGCAGGTTTTCCTGCTGCCTTCAGCCTCAAAACCACCCTTTCCCACTACGCACCGCGCCAGGCACAAAAATGGCCATACGGCTGGAGATGGGTCCCCCGCCCAAAGAGCCAGCAGGGAAAACTATGCCTTGTTCTAAAGCTCTTTGGGAACCGCTTGCGTAGCCCCACAGACCTGGGGGCTGCGGGCTTTCCTGCTGCCTTCAGCCTCGACACCACCCTTTCCCACTTGGCGCCGCGCCAGGTACAAAAATGGCCATACGGCTGGAGATGGGTCCCCCGCCCAGAGAGCCAGCAAGGAAAATTATGCCTTGTTCTAAAGCTCTTTGGGAACCGCTTGCGTAGCCCCACAGACCTGGCGCTGCGGGCTTTCCTGCTGCCTTCAGCCTCAAAGCCACCCTTTCCCACTTGGTGTCGCGCCAGGCACAAAAATGGCCTATGGCTGGAGATGGGTCCCATGCCCAAAGACCCAGCAGGGAAAACTATGCCTTGTTCTAAAGCTCTTTGGGAACCGCTTGCTTGGCCCCACAGACCTGGGGGCTGCAGGCTTTGCTGCTGCCTTCAGCCTCGACAGCACCCTTTCCCACTTGGCGCCGCGCCAGGCACAAAAACGGCCTATGGCTGGAGATGGGTCCCCCGCCCAGAGAGCCAGCAGGGAAAATTATGCCTTGTTCTAAAGCTCTTTGGGAACTGCTTGCGTAGCCCCAGAGACTTGGGGGCTGCAGGCTTTCCTGCTGCCTTCAGCCTCAAAGCCACCCTTTCCCACTTGGCGCCGCGCCAGGCACAAAAATGGCCTATGGCTGGAGATGGGTCCCATGCCCAAAGAGCCAGCAGGGAAAACTATGCCTTGTTCTAAAGCTCTTTGGGAACCGCTTGCTTGGCCCCACAGACCTGGGGGCTGCAGGCTTTGCTGCTGCCTTCAGCCTCAAAACCACCCTTTCCCACTTGGCGCCGCGCCAGGCACAAAAATGGCCATACGGCTGGAGATGGGTCCCCCGCCCAAAGAGCCAGCAGGGAAAACTATGCCTTGTTCTAAAGCTCTTTGGGAACCGCTTGCGTAGCCGCACAGACCTGGGGGCTGCGGGCTTTCCTGCTGCCTTCAGCGTCAAAACCACCCTTTACCACTACGCACCGCGCCAGGCACAAAAATGGCCATACGGCTGGAAATGGGTCCCCCGTCCAAAGAGCCAGCAGGGAAAACTATGCCTTGTTCTAAAGCTCTTTGGGAACCGCTTGCGTAGCCCCACAGACCTGGGGGCTGCAGGCTTTCCTGCTGCCTTCAGCCTCAAAGCCACCCTTTCCCACTTGGCGCCCTATCAGGCACAAAAATGGCCTATGCCTGGAGATGGGTCCCATGCCCAAAGAGCCATCAGGGAAAACTATGCCTTGTTCTAAAGCTCTTTGGGAACCACTTGCGTAGCCCCACAGACCTGGGGGCTGTGGGCCTTCCTGCTGCCTTCAACCTCGACACCACCCTTTCCCACTTGGCCCCTGGCCAGGCACAAAAATGGCCATACGGCTGGAGATGGGTCCCCCGCCCAAAGAGCCAGCAGGGAAAACTATGCCTTGTTCTAAAGCTCTTTGGGAACCACTTGCGTGTCCCCACAGACCTGGGGGCTGCAGGCTTTGCTGCTGCCTTCAGCCTCAAAACCACCCTTTCCCACTTGGCGCCGCGCCAGGCACAAAAATGGCCATACGGCTGGAGATGTGTCGACCGCCCAAAGAGCCAGCAGGGAAAACTATGCCTTGTTCTAAAGCTCTTTGGGAACCGCTTGCGTAGCCCCACAGACCTGGGGGCTGCGGGCTTTGCTGCTGCCTTCAGCCTCAAAGCCACCCTTTCCCACTTGGCGCCGCGCCAGGCACAAAAATGGCCATACGGCTGGAGATGGGTCGACCGCCCTAAGAGCCAGCAGGGAAAACTATGCCTTGTTCTAAAGCTCTTTGGGAACCGCTTGCTTGGCCCCACAGACCTGGGGGCTGCGGGCTTTGCTGCTGCCTTCAGCCTCGACACCACCCTTTCCCACTTGGCGCCGCGCCAGGCACAAAAATGGCCATACGGCTGGAGATGGGTCCCCCGCCCAAAGAGCCAGCAGGGAAAACTATGCCTTGTTCTAAAGCTCTTTGGGAACCGCTTGCGTAGCCCCACAGACCTGGGGGCTGCGGGCTTTGCTGCTGCCTTCAGCCTCAAAGCCACCCTTTCCCACTTGGCGCCGCGCCAGGCACAAAAATGGCCATACGGCTGGAGATGGGTCCCCCGCCCAAAGAGCCAGCAGGGAAAATTATGCCTTGTTCTAAAGCTCTTTGGGAACCGCTTGCGTAGCCCCACAGACCTGGGGGCTGCGGGCTTTCCTGCTGCCTTTAGCCTCGACACAACCCTTTCCCACTTGGCGCCGCGCCAGGCTCAAAAATGGCCATACGGCTGGAGATGGGTCCCCCGCCCAAAGAGCCAGCAGGGAAAACTATGCCTTGTTCTAAAGCTCTTTGGGAACCGCTTGCGTAGCCCCACAGACCTGGGGGCTGCAGGCTTTCCTGCTGCCTTCAGCCTCAAAGCCACCCTTTCACACTTGGCGTCGCGCCAGGCACGAAAATGGCCTATGGCTGGAGATGGGTCCCATGCCCAAAGAGCCAGCAGGGAAAACTATGCCTTGTTCTAAAGCTCTTTGGGAACCGCTTGCGTTGTCCCACAGACCTGGGGGCTGCAGGCTTTCCTGCTGCCTTCAGCCTCAAAACCACCCTTTCCCATGACGCACCGCGCCAGGCACAAAAATGGCCTATGGCTGGAGATGGGTCCCATGCCCAAAGAGCCAGCAGGGAAAACTATGCCTTGTTCTAAAGCTCTTTGGGAACCGCTTGCGTAGCCCCACAGACCTGGGGGCTGCGGGCTCTCCTGCTGCCTTCAGCCTCAAAGCCACCCTTTCCCGCTTGGCGCCGGGCCAGGCACAAAAATGGCCATACGGCTGGAGATGGGTCCCCCGCCCAAAGAGCCAGCAGGGAAAACTATGCCTTGTTCTAAAGCTCTTTGGGAACCGCTTGCGTAGCCCCACAGACCTGGGGGCTGCGGGCTTTGCTGCTGCCTTCAGCCTCAAAGCCACCCTTTCCCACTTGGCAAAGCGCCAGGCACAAAAATGGCCTATGGCTGGAGATGGGTCTCCAGCCCAAGGAGCCAGCAGGGAAAACTATGCCTTGTTCTAAAGCTCTTTGGGAACCGCTTCCATAGCCCCACAGACCTGGGGGCTGCAGGCTTTCCTGCTGCCTTCAGCCTCAAAGCCACCCTTTCCCACTTGGCGCTGCATCAGGCACAAAAATGGCCTATGGCTGGAGATGGGTCCCATGCCCAAAGACCCAGCAAGGAAAACTATGCCTTGTTCTAAAGATCTTTGGCAACCTCTTGCATAGCCCCACAGACCTGGGGGCTGCAGGCTTTGCTGCTGACTTCAGCCTCGACAGCACCCTTTCCCACTTGGCGCCGCATCAGGCACAAAAATGGCCTATGGCTGGAGATGGGTCCCATGCTCAAAGAGCCAGCAGGGAAAACTATGCCTTGTTCTAAAGCTCTTTGGGAACCGCTTGCGTAGCCCCACAGACCTGGGGGCTGCGGGCTTTCCTGCTGCATTCAGCCTCCACACCACCCTTTCCCACTTGGCGCCGCGCCAGGCACAAAAATGGCCTATGGCTGGAGATGGGTCCCCCGCCAAAAGAAACAGCAGGGAAAATTATGCCTTGTTCTAAAGCTCTTTGGGAACTGCTTGCGTAGCCCCACAGACCTGGGGGCTGCGGACTTTCCTGCTGCCTTCAGCCTCAAAACCACCCTTTCCCACTACGCACCGCGCTAGGCATAGAAATAGCCATACGACTGGAGATGGGTCCCCCGCCCAAAGAGCCAGCAGGGAAAACTATGCCTTGTTCTAAAGCTCTTTGGGAACCGCTTGCGTAGCCCCACAGACCTGGGGGCTGCGGGCTTTCCTGCTGCCTTCAGCCTCAAAGCCACCCTTTCCCACTTGGCGCCGCGCCAGGCACAAAAATGGCCTATGGCTGGAGATGGGACCCATGCTCAAAGAGCCAGCTGGGAAAACTATGCCTTGTTCTAAAGCTCTTTGGGAACCGCTTGCGTAGCCCCACAGACCTGGGGGCTGCAGGCTTTCCTGCTGCATTCAGCCTCCACACCACCCTTTACCACTTGGCGCCGCGCCAGGCACAAAAATGGCCTATGGCTGGAGATGGGTCCCCCGCCCAAAGAGACAGCAGGGAAAATTATGCCTTGTTCTAAAGCTCTTTGGGAACTGCTTGCGTAGTCCCACAGACCTGGGGGCTGCGGGCTTTCCTGCTGCCTTCAGCCTCAAAACCACCCTTTCCCACTACGCACCGCGCTAGGCATAGAAATAGCCATACGACTGGAGATGGGTCCCCCGCCCAAAGAGCCAGCAGGGAAAACTATGCCTTGTTCTAAAGCTCTTTGGGAACCGCTTGCATAGCCCCACAGACCTGGGGGCTGCAGGCTTTGCTGCTGCCTTCAGCCTCGACAGCACCCTTTCCCACTTGGCGCCGCGCCAGGCACAAAAACGGCCTAAGGCTGGAGATGGGTCCCCCGCCCAAAGAGCCAGCAGGGAAAACTATGCCTTTTTCTAAAGCTCTTTGGGAACCGCTTGCTTGGCCCCACAGACCTGGGGGTGTGGGCTTTCCTGTTGCCTTCAGCCTCAAAGCCACCGTTTCCCGCTTGGCGCCGGGCCAGGCACAAAAATGGCCATACGGCTGGAGATGGGTCCCCCGCCCAGAGAGCCAGCAGGGAAAACTATGCCTTGTTCTAAAGCTCTTTGGGAACCGCTTGCGTAGCCCCACAGACCTGGGGGCTGCGGGCTTTCCTGCTGCCTTCAGCCTCAAAACCACCCTTTCCCACTTGGCGCCGCGCCAGGCAAAAAAATGGCCATACGGCTGGAGATGGGTCCCCCGCCCAAAGAGCCAGCAGGGAAAACTATGCCTTGTTCTAAAGCTCTTTGGGAACCGCTTGCGTAGCCCCACAGACCTGGGGGCTGCGGGCTTTCCTGCTGCCTTCAGCCTCGACACCACCCTTTCCCACTTGGCGCCGCGCCAGGCACAAAAATGGCCATACGGCTGGAGATGGGTCCCCCGCCCAGAGAGCCAGCAAGGAAAATTATGCCTTGTTCTAAAGCTCTTTGGGAACCGCTTGCGTAGCCGCACAGACCTGGCGCTGCGGGCTTTCCTGCTGCCTTCAGCCTCAAAGCCACCCTTTCCCACTTGGCGTCGCGCCAGGCACAAAAATGGCCTATGGCTGGAGATGGGTCCCATGCCCAAAGACCCAGCAGGGAAAACTATGCCTTGTTCTAAAGCTCTTTGGGAACCGCTTGCGTAGCCCCACAGACCTGGGGGCTGCGGGCTTTGCTGCTGCCTTCAGCCTCAAAGCCACCCTTTCCCACTTGGCGTCGCGCTAGGCACAAAAATGGCCATACGGCTGGAGATGGGTCCCCCGCCCAGAGAGCCAGCAAGGAAAATTATGCCTTGTTCTAAAGCTCTTTGGGAACCGCTTGCGTAGCCGCACAGACCTGGGGGCTGCGGGCTTTCCTGCTGCCTTCAGCCTCAAAGCCACCCTTTCCCACTTGGCGCCGCATCAGGCACAAAAATGGCCTATGGCTGGAGATGGGTCCCATGCCCAAAGAGCCAGCAAGGAAAACTATGCCTTGTTCTAAAGCTCTTTGGGAACCGCTTGCGTAGCCCCACAGACCTGGGGGCTGCAGGCTTTCCTGCTGCCTTCAGCCTCAAAGCCACCCTTTCCCACTTGGCACTCCATCAGGCAAAAAAATGGCCTATGGCTGGAGATCGGTCCCATGCCCAAAGAGCCAGCAGGGAAAACTATGCCTTGTTCTAAAGCTCTTTGGGAACCGCTTGCTTGGCCCCACAGACCTGGGGGCTGCAGGCTTTGCTGCTGCCTTCAGCCTCAAAACCACCCTTTCCCACTTGGCGCCGCGCCAGGCACAAAAATGGCCATACGGCTGGAGATGGGTCCCCCGCCCAAAGAGCCAGCAGGGAAAACTATGCCTTGTTCTAAAGCTCTTTGGGAACCGCTTGCGTAGCCGCACAGACCTGGGGGCTGCGGGCTTTCCTGCTGCCTTCAGCCTCGACAGCACCCTTTCCCACTTGGCGCCCTATCAGGCACAAAAATGGCCTATGGCTGGAGATGGGTCCCATGCCCAAAGAGCCAGCAGGGAAAACTATGCCTTGTTCTAAAGCTCTTTGGGAACCGCTTGCTTGGCCCCACAGACCTGGGGGCTGCGGGCTTTCCTGCTGCCTTCAGCCTCAAAACCACCCTTTCCCACTTGGCGCCGCGCCAGGCAAAAAAATGGCCATACGGCTGGAGATGGGTCCCCCGCCCAAAGAGCCAGCAGGGAAAACTATGCCTTGTTCTAAAGCTCTTTGGGAACCGCTTGCGTAGCCCCACAGACCTGGGGGCTGCGGGCTTTCCTGCTGCCTTCAGCCTCGACACCACCCTTTCCCACTTGGCGCCGCGCCAGGCACAAAAATGGCCATACGGCTGGAGATGGGTCCCCCGCCCAGAGAGCCAGCAAGGAAAATTATGCCTTGTTCTAAAGCTCTTTGGGAACCGCTTGCGTAGCCGCACAGACCTGGCGCTGCGGGCTTTCCTGCTGCCTTCAGCCTCAAAGCCACCCTTTCCCACTTGGCGTCGCGCCAGGCACAAAAATGGCCTATGGCTGGAGATGGGTCCCATGCCCAAAGACCCAGCAGGGAAAACTATGCCTTGTTCTAAAGCTCTTTGGGAACCGCTTGCGTAGCCCCACAGACCTGGGGGCTGCGGGCTTTGCTGCTGCCTTCAGCCTCAAAGCCACCCTTTCCCACTTGGCGTCGCGCTAGGCACAAAAATGGCCATACGGCTGGAGATGGGTCCCCCGCCCAGAGAGCCAGCAAGGAAAATTATGCCTTGTTCTAAAGCTCTTTGGGAACCGCTTGCGTAGCCGCACAGACCTGGGGGCTGCGGGCTTTCCTGCTGCCTTCAGCCTCAAAGCCACCCTTTCCCACTTGGTGTCGCGCCAGGCACAAAAATGGCCTATGGCTGGAGATGGGTCCCATGCCCAAAGAGCCAGCAAGGAAAACTATGCCTTGTTCTAAAGCTCTTTGGGAACCGCTTGCGTAGCCCCACAGACCTGGGGGCTGCAGGCTTTCCTGCTGCCTTCAGCCTCAAAGCCACCCTTTCCCACTTGGCACTCCATCAGGCAAAAAAATGGCCTATGGCTGGAGATCGGTCCCATGCCCAAAGAGCCAGCAGGGAAAACTATGCCTTGTTCTAAAGCTCTTTGGGAACCGCTTGCTTGGCCCCACAGACCTGGGGGCTGCAGGCTTTGCTGCTGCCTTCAGCCTCAAAACCACCCTTTCCCACTTGGCGCCGCGCCAGGCACAAAAATGGCCATACGGCTGGAGATGGGTCCCCCGCCCAAAGAGCCAGCAGGGAAAACTATGCCTTGTTCTAAAGCTCTTTGGGAACCGCTTGCGTAGCCGCACAGACCTGGGGGCTGCGGGCTTTCCTGCTGCCTTCAGCGTCAAAACCACCCTTTACCACTACGCACCGCGCCAGGCACAAAAATGGCCATACGGCTGGAAATGGGTCCCCCGTCCAAAGAGCCAGCAGGGAAAACTATGCCTTGTTCTAAAGCTCTTTGGGAACCGCTTGCGTAGCCCCACAGACCTGGGGGCTGCAGGCTTTCCTGCTGCCTTCAGCCTCAAAGCCACCCTTTCCCACTTGGCGCCCTATCAGGCACAAAAATGGCCTATGGCTGGAGATGGGTCCCATGCCCAAAGAGCCAGCAGGGAAAACTATGCCTTGTTCTAAAGCTCTTTGGGAACCGCTTGCTTGGCCCCACAGACCTGGGGGCTGCAGGCTTTCCTGCTGCCTTCAGCCTCAAAACCACCCTTTCCCACTTGGCGCCGCGCCAGGCACAAAAATGGCCATACGGCTGGAGATGGGTCCCCCGCCCAAAGAGCCAGCAGGGAAAACTATGCCTTGTTCTAAAGCTCTTTGGGAACCGCTTGCGTAGCCCCACAGACCTGGGGGCTGCGGGCTTTCCTGCTGCCTTCAGCCTCGACACCACCCTTTCCCACTTGGCGCCGCGCCAGGCACAAAAATGGCCATACGGCTGGAGATGGGTCCCCCGCCCAGAGAGCCAGCAAGGAAAATTATGCCTTGTTCTAAAGCTCTTTGGGAACCGCTTGCGTAGCCCCACAGACCTGGGGGCTGCGGGCTTTCCTGCTGCCTTCAGCCTCAAAGCCACCCTTTCCCACTTGGTGTCGCGCCAGGCACAAAAATGGCCTATGGCTGGAGATGGGTCCCATGCCCAAAGACCCAGCAGGGAAAACTATGCCTTGTTCTAAAGCTCTTTGGGAACCGCTTGCGTAGCCCCACAGACCTGGGGGCTGCAGGCTTTGCTGCTGCCTTCAGCCTCGACAGCACCCTTTCCCACTTGGCGCCGCGCCAGGCACAAAAACGGCCTATGGCTGGAGATGGGTCCCCCGCCCAGAGAGCCAGCAGGGCAAATTATGCCTTGTTCTAAAGCTCTTTGGGAACCGCTTGCTTGGCCCCACAGACCTGGGGGCTGCAGGCTTTCCTGCTGCCTTCAGCCTCAAAGCCACCCTTTCCCACTTGGCGCCGCGCCAGGCACAAAAATGGCCATACGGCTGGAGATGGGTCCCCCGCCCAAAGAGCCAGCAGGGAAAACTATGCCTTGTTCTAAAGCTCTTTGGGAACCGCTTGCGTAGCCGCACAGACGTGGGGGCTGCGGGCTTTCCTGCTGCCTTCAGCCTCGACACCACCCTTTCCCACTTGGCGCCGCGCCAGGCACAAAAATGGCCATACGGCTGGAGATGGGTCCCTCGCCCAAAGAGCCAGCAGGGAAAACTATGCCTTGTTCTAAAGCTCTTTGGGAACCGCTTGCGTAGCCCCACAGACCTGGGGGCTGCGGGCTTTCCTGCTACCTTCAGCCTCGACACCACCCTTTCCCACTTGGCGCCGCGCCAGGCACAAAAATGGCCATACGGCTGGAGATGGGTCCCCCGCCCAGAGAGCCAGCAAGGAAAATTATGCCTTGTTCTAAAGCTCTTTGGGAACCGCTTGCGTAGCCGCACAGACCTGGCGCTGCGGGCTTTCCTGCTGCCTTCAGCCTCAAAGCCACCCTTTCCCACTTGGCGTCGCGCCAGGCACAAAAATGGCCTATGGCTGGAGATGGGTCCCATGCCCAAAGACCCAGCAGGGAAAACTATGCCTTGTTCTAAAGCTCTTTGGGAACCGCTTGCGTAGCCCCACAGACCTGGGGGCTGCAGGCTTTGCTGCTGCCTTCAGCCTCAAAGCCACCCTTTCCCACTTGGCGTCGCGCTAGGCACAAAAATGGCCATACGGCTGGAGATGGGTCCCCCGCCCAGAGAGCCAGCAAGGAAAATTATGCCTTGTTCTAAAGCTCTTTGGGAACCGCTTGCGTAGCCGCACAGACCTGGGGGCTGCGGGCTTTCCTGCTGCCTTCAGCCTCAAAGCCACCCTTTCCCACTTGGCGCCGCATCAGGCACAAAAATGGCCTATGGCTGGAGATGGGTCCCATGCCCAAAGAGCCAGCAAGGAAAACTATGCCTTGTTCTAAAGCTCTTTGGGAACCGCTTGCGTAGCCCCACAGACCTGGGGGCTGCAGGCTTTCCTGCTGCCTTCAGCCTCAAAGCCACCCTTTCCCACTTGGCACTCCATCAGGCAAAAAAATGGCCTATGGCTGGAGATCGGTCCCATGCCCAAAGACCCAGCAAGGAAAACTATGCCTTGTTCTAAAGCTCTTTGGGAACCGCTTGCGTGGCCCCACAGACGTGGGGCCTGCAGGCTTTGCTGCTGCCTTCAGCCTCAAAGCCACCCTTTCCCACTTGGCGCCGCGCCAGGCACAAAAATGGCCATACGGCTGGAGATGGGTCCCATGCCCAAAGAGCCAGCAGGGAAAACTATGCCTTGTTCTAAAGCTCTTTGGGAACCGCTTGCTTGGCCCCACAGACCTGGGGGCTGCAGGCTTTGCTGCTGCCTTCAGCCTCAAAACCACCCTTTCCCACTTGGCGCCGCGCCAGGCACAAAAATGGCCATACGGCTGGAGATGGGTCCCCCGCCCAAAGAGCCAGCAGGGAAAATTATGCCTTGTTCTAAAGCTCTTTGGGAACCGCTTGCGTAGCCGCACAGACCTGGGGGCTGCGGGCTTTCCTGCTGCCTTCAGCGTCAAAACCACCCTTTACCACTACGCACCGCGCTAGGCACAAAAATGGCCATACGGCTGGAAATGGGTCCCCCGTCCAAAGAGCCAGCAGGGAAAACTATGCCTTGTTCTAAAGCTCTTTGGGAACCGCTTGCGTAGCCCCACAGACCTGGGGGCTGCAGGCTTTCCTGCTGCCTTCAGCCTCAAAGCCACCCTTTCCCACTTGGCGCCCTATCAGGCACAAAAATGGCCTATGGCTGGAGATGGGTCCCATGCCCAAAGAGCCATCAGGGAAAACTATGCCTTGTTCTAAAGCTCTTTGGGAACCGCTTGCCTGGCCCCACAGACCTGGGGGCTGCAGGTTTTCCTGCTGCCTTCAGCCTCAAAACCACCCTTTCCCACTACGCACCGCGCCAGGCACAAAAATGGCCATACGGCTGGAGATGGGTCCCCCGCCCAAAGAGCCAGCAGGGAAAACTATGCCTTGTTCTAAAGCTCTTTGGGAACCGCTTGCGTAGCCCCACAGACCTGGGGGCTGCGGGCTTTCCTGCTGCCTTCAGCCTCGACACCACCCTTTCCCACTTGGCGCCGCGCCAGGCACAAAAATGGCCATACGGCTGGAGATGGGTCCCCCGCCCAGAGAGCCAGCAAGGAAAATTATGCCTTGTTCTAAAGCTCTTTGGGAACCGCTTGCGTAGCCCCACAGACCTGGCGCTGCGGGCTTTCCTGCTGCCTTCAGCCTCAAAGCCACCCTTTCCCACTTGGTGTCGCGCCAGGCACAAAAATGGCCTATGGCTGGAGATGGGTCCCATGCCCAAAGACCCAGCAGGGAAAACTATGCCTTGTTCTAAAGCTCTTTGGGAACCGCTTGCGTAGCCCTACAGACATGGGGGCTGCGGGCTTTCCTGCTGCCTTCAGCCTCGACACCACCCTTTCCCACTTGGCGCCGTGCCAGGCACAAAAATGGCCATACGGCTGGAGATGGGTCCCCCGCCCAAAGAGCCAGCAGGGAAAACTATGCCTTGTTCTAAAGCTCTTTGGGAACCGCTTGCGTAGCCCCAAAGACCTGGGGGCTGCGGGCTTTCCTGCTGCCTTCAGCCTCAAAACCACCCTTTCCCACTACGCACCGCGCCAGGCATAAAAATAGCCATACGACTGGAGATGGGTCCCCCGCCCAAAGAGCCAGCAGGGAAAACTATGCCTTGTTCTAAAGCTCTTTGGGAACCGCTTGCATAGCCCCACAGACCTGGGGGCTGCAGGCTTTGCTGCTGCCTTCAGCCTCGACAGCACCCTTTCCCACTTGGCGCCGCGCCAGGCACAAAAACGGCCTATGGCTGGAGATGGGTCCCCCGCCCAGAGAGCCAGCAGGGAAAATTATGCGTTGTTCTAAAGCTCTTTGGGAACTGCTTGCGTAGCCCCAGAGACTTGGGGGCTGCAGGCTTTCCTGCTGCCTTCAGCCTCAAAGCCACCCTTTCCCACTTGGCGCCGCGCCAGGCACAAAAATGGCCTATGGCTGGAGATGGGTCCCATGCCCAAAGAGCCAGCAGGGAAAACTATGCCTTGTTCTAAAGCTCTTTGGGAACCGCTTGCTTGGCCCCACAGACCTGGGGGCTGCAGGCTTTGCTGCTGCCTTCAGCCTCAAAACCACCCTTTCCCACTTGGCGCCGCGCCAGGCACAAAAATGGCCATACGGCTGGAGATGGGTCCCCCGCCCAAAGAGCCAGCAGGGAAAACTATGCCTTGTTCTAAAGCTCTTTGGGAACCGCTTGCGTAGCCGCACAGACCTGGGGGCTGCGGGCTTTCCTGCTGCCTTCAGCGTCAAAACCACCCTTTACCACTACGCACCGCGCCAGGCACAAAAATGGCCATACGGCTGGAAATGGGTCCCCCGTCCAAAGAGCCAGCAGGGAAAACTATGCCTTGTTCTAAAGCTCTTTGGGAACCGCTTGCGTAGCCCCACAGACCTGGGGGCTGCAGGCTTTCCTGCTGCCTTCAGCCTCAAAGCCACCCTTTCCCACTTGGCGCCCTATCAGGCACAAAAATGGCCTATGCCTGGAGATGGGTCCCATGCCCAAAGAGCCATCAGGGAAAACTATGCCTTGTTCTAAAGCTCTTTGGGAACCACTTGCGTAGCCCCACAGACCTGGGGGCTGTGGGCCTTCCTGCTGCCTTCAACCTCGACACCACCCTTTCCCACTTGGCCCCTGGCCAGGCACAAAAATGGCCATACGGCTGGAGATGGGTCCCCCGCCCAAAGAGCCAGCAGGGAAAACTATGCCTTGTTCTAAAGCTCTTTGGGAACCACTTGCGTAGCCCCACAGACCTGGGGGCTGCAGGCTTTGCTCCTGCCTTCAGCCTCAAAACCACACTTTCCCACTTGGCGCCGCGCCAGGCACAAAAATGGCCATACGGCTGGAGATGTGTCGACCGCCCAAAGAGCCAGCAGGGAAAACTATGCCTTGTTCTAAAGCTCTTTGGGAACCGCTTGCGTAGCCCCACAGACCTGGGGGCTGCGGGCTTTGCTGCTGCCTTCAGCCTCAAAGCCACCCTTTCCCACTTGGCGCCGCGCCAGGCACAAAAATGGCCATACGGCTGGAGATGGGTCGACTGCCCTAAGAGCCAGCAGGGAAAACTATGCCTTGTTCTAAAGCTCTTTGGGAACCGCTTGCTTGGCCCCACAGACCTGGGGGCTGCGGGCTTTGCTGCTGCCTTCAGCCTCAAAGCCACCCTTTCCCACTTGGCGCCGCGCCAGGCACAAAAATGGCCATACGGCTGGAGATGGGTCCCCCGCCCAAAGAGCCAGCAGGGAAAACTATGCCTTGTTCTAAAGCTCTTTGGGAACCGCTTGCGTAGCCCCACAGACCTGGGGGCTGGAGCCTTTGCTGCTGCCTTCAGCCTCAAAACCACCCTTTCCCACTTGGCGCCGTGCCAGGCACAAAAATGGCCTATGGCTGGAGATGGGTCCCCCGCCCAACGAACAAGCAGGGAAAACTATGCCTTGTTCTAAAGCTCTTTGGGAACCGCTTGCGTAGCCCCACAGACCTGGGGGCTGCAGGCTTTCCTGCTGCCTTCAGCCTCAAAGCCACCCTTTCCCACTTGGAGCTACGCCAGGCACAAAAATGGCCATACGGCTGGAGATGGGTCCCCCGCCCAAAGAGCCAGCAGGGAAAACTATGCCTTGTTCTAAATCTCTTTGGGAACCACTTGCGTAGCCCCACAGACCTGGGGGCTGCGGGCTTTCCTGCTGCCTTCAGCCTCGACACCACCCTTTCCCACTTGGCGCCACGCCAGGCACAAAAATGGCCATACGGCTGGAGATGGGTCCCCCGCCCAAAGAGCCAGCAGGGAAAACTATGCCTTGTTCTAAAGCTCTTTGGGAACCGCATGCGTAGCCCAAAAGATCTTGGGCCTGTGGGCTTTCCTGCTGCCTTCAGCCTAGACAACACCCTTTCCCACTAGGTGCCTCGCCACGCACACAAATGGCCATACGGCTGGAGATGGGTCCCCTGCCCAAGGAGCCAGCAGGGAAAACTATGATTGTTCTAAAGCTCTTTGGGAACCGCTTGCTTGGCCCCACAGACCTGGGGGCTGCAGGCTTTCTTGCTGCCTTCAGCCTCGACAGCACACTTTCCCTTTTGGCACCGCGTCAGGCACAAAAATGGCCTATGGATGGAGATGGGTCCCATGCCCAAAGAGCCAGCAGGGAAAACTATGCCTTGTTCTAAAGCTCTTTGGGAACCGCTTGCGTAGCCCCACAGACCTGGGGGCTGCGGGCTTTCCTGCTGCCTTCAGCCTCGACACCACCCTTTCCCACTTGGCGCCGCGCCAGGCACAAAAATGGCCATACGGCTGGAGATGGGTCCCCCGCCCAGAGAGCCAGCAAGGAAAATTATGCCTTGTTCTAAAGCTCTTTGGGAACCGCTTGCGTAGCCCCACAGACCTGGCGCTGCGGGCTTTCCTGCTGCCTTCAGCCTCAAAGCCACCCTTTCCCACTTGGTGTCGCGCCAGGCACAAAAATGGCCTATGGCTGGAGATGGGTCCCATGCCCAAAGACCCAGCAGGGAAAACTATGCCTTGTTCTAAAGCTCTTTGGGAACCGCTTGCGTAGCCCCACAGACCTGGGGGCTGCAGGCTTTCCTGCTGCCTTCAGCCTCAAAGCCACCCTTTCCCACTTGGCACTCCATCAGGCAAAAAAATGGCCTATGGCTGGAGATCGGTCCCATGCCCAAAGACCCAGCAAGGAAAACTATGCCTTGTTCTAAAGCTCTTTGGGAACCGCTTGCGTGGCCCCACAGACGTGGGGCCTGCAGGCTTTGCTGCTGCCTTCAGCCTCAAAGCCACCCTTTCCCACTTGGCGCCGCGCTAGGCACAAAAATGGTCTATGGCTGGAGATGGGTCCCCCGTCCAGAGAGCCAGCAGGGAAAACTAAGCCTTGTTCTAAAGCTCTTTGGGAACCGCTTGCGTAGCCCTACAGACATGGGGGCTGCGGGCTTTCCTGCTGCCTTCAGCCTCGACACCACCCTTTCCCACTTGGCGCCGTGCCAGGCACAAAAATGGCCATACGGCTGGAGATGGGTCCCCCGCCCAAAGAGCCAGCAGGGAAAACTATGCCTTGTTCTAAAGCTCTTTGGGAACCGCTTGCGTAGCCCCAAAGACCTGGGGGCTGCGGGCTTTCCTGCTGCCTTCAGCCTCAAAACCACCCTTTCCCACTTGGCGCCGCGCCAGGCACAAAAATGGCCATACGGCTGGAGATGTGTCGACCGCCCAAAGAGCCAGCAGGGAAAACTATGCCTTGTTCTAAAGCTCTTTGGGAACCGCTTGCGTAGCCCCACAGACCTGGGGGCTGCGGGCTTTGCTGCTGCCTTCAGCCTCAAAGCCACCCTTTCCCACTTGGCGCCGCATCAGGCACAAAAATGGCCTATGGCTGGAGATGGGTCCCATGCCCAAAGAGCCAGCAGGGAAAACTATGCCTTGTTCTAAAGCTCTTTGGGAACCGCTTGCTTGGCCCCACAGACCTGGGGGCTGCAGGCTTTGCTGCTGCCTTCAGCCTCAAAACCACCCTTTCCCACTTGGCGCCGCGCCAGGCACAAAAATGGCCATACGGCTGGAGATGGGTCCCCCGCCCAAAGAGCCAGCAGGGAAAACTATGCCTTGTTCTAAAGCTCTTTGGGAACCGCTTGCGTAGCCGCACAGACCTGGGGACTGCGGGCTTTCCTGCTGCCTTCAGCGTCAAAACCACCCTTTACCACTACGCACCGCGCCAGGCACAAAAATGGCCATACGGCTGGAAATGGGTCCACCGTCCAAAGAGCCAGCAGGGAAAACTATGCCTTGTTCTAAAGCTCTTTGGGAACCGCTTGCGTAGCCCCACAGACCTGGGGGCTGCAGGCTTTCCTGCTGCCTTCAGCCTCAAAGCCACCCTTTCCCACTTGGCGCCCTATCAGGCACAAAAATGGCCTATGCCTGGAGATGGGTCCCATGCCCAAAGAGCCATCAGGGAAAACTATGCCTTGTTCTAAAGCTCTTTGGGAACCACTTGCGTAGCCCCACAGACCTGGGGGCTGTGGGCCTTCCTGCTGCCTTCAACCTCGACACCACCCTTTCCCACTTGGCCCCTGGCCAGGCACAAAAATGGCCATACGGCTGGAGATGGGTCCCCCGCCCAAAGAGCCAGCAGGGAAAACTATGCCTTGTTCTAAAGCTCTTTGGGAACCACTTGCGTAGCCCCACAGACCTTGGGGCTGCAGGCTTTGCTCCTGCCTTCAGCCTCAAAACCACCCTTTCCCACTTGGCGCCGCGCCAGGCACAAAAATGGCCATACGGCTGGAGATGTGTCGACCGCCCAAAGAGCCAGCAGGGAAAACTATGCCTTGTTCTAAAGCTCTTTGGGAACCGCTTGCGTAGCCCCACAGACCTGGGGGCTGCGGGCTTTGCTGCTGCCTTCAGCCTCAAAGCCACCCTTTCCCACTTGGCGCCGCGCCAGGCACAAAAATGGCCATACGGCTGGAGATGGGTCGACCGCCCTAAGAGCCAGCAGGGAAAACTATGCCTTGTTCTAAAGCTCTTTGGGAACCGCTTGCTTGGCCCCACAGACCTGGGGGCTGCGGGCTTTGCTGCTGCCTTCAGCCTCGACACCACCCTTTCCCACTTGGCGCCGCGCCAGGCACAAAAATGGCCATACGGCTGGAGATGGGTCCCCCGCCCAAAGAGCCAGCAGGGAAAACTATGCCTTGTTCTAAAGCTCTTTGGGAACCGCTTGCGTAGCCCCACAGACCTGGGGGCTGCAGGCTCTCCTGCTGCCTTCAGCCTCGACACCACCCTTTCCCACTTGGCACTGCGCCAGGCACAAAAATGGCCATACGGCTGGAGATGGGTCCCCCGCCCAAAGAGCCAGCAGGGAAAACTATGCCTTGTTCTAAAGCTCTTTGGGAACCACTTGCATAGCCCCACAGACCTGGGGGCTGCGGGCTTTCCTGCTGCCTTCAGCCTCAAAGCCACCCTTTCCCACTTGGCACTGCGCCAGGCACAAAAATGGCCTATGGCTGGAGATGGGTCCTCCGCCCAAAGAGCCAGCAGGGAAAACTATGCCTTGTTCTAAAGCTCTTTGGGAACCGCTTGCGTAGCCCCACAGAACTGGGGGCTGTGGGCTTTCCTGCTGCCTTCAGCCTCGACACCATCCTTTCCCACTTGGCGCCGCGCCAGGCACAAAAATGGCCATACGGCTGGAGATGGGTCCCCCGCCCAAAGAGCCAGCAGGGAAAACTATGCCTTCTTCTAAAGCTCTTTGGGAACCGCTTGCGTAGCCCCACAGACCTGGGGGCTGGAGCCTTTGCTGCTGCCTTCAGCCTCAAAACCACCCTTTCCCACTTGGCGCCGTGCCAGGCACAAAAATGGCCTATGGCTGGAGATGGGTCCCCCGCCCAACGAAAAAGCAGGGAAAACTATGCCTTGTTCTAAAGCTCTTTGGGAACCGCTTGCGTAGCCCCACAGACCTGGGGGCTGCAGGCTTTCCTGCTGCCTTCAGCCTCAAAGCCACCCTTTCCCACTTGGAGCTACGCCAGGCACAAAAATGGCCATACGGCTGGAGATGGGTCCCCCGCCCAAAGAGCCAGCAGGGAAAACTATGCCTTGTTCTAAATCTCTTTGGGAACCACTTGCGTAGCCCAACAGACCTGGGGGCTGCGGGCTTTCCTGCTGCCTTCAGCCTCGACACCACCCTTTCCCACTTGGCGCCACGCCAGGCACAAAAATGGCCATACGGCTGGAGATGGGTCCCCCGCCCAAAGAGCCAGCAGGGAAAACTATGCCTTGTTCTAAAGCTCTTTGGGAACCGCATGCGTAGCCCAACAGATCTTGGGCCTGTGGGCTTTCCTGCTGCCTTCAGCCTAGACAACACCCTTTCCCACTAGGTGCCTCGCCACGCACACAAATGGCCATACGGCTGGAGATGGGTCCCCTGCCCAAGGAGCCAGCAGGGAAAACTATGCCTTGTTCTAAAGCTCTTTGGGAACCGCTTGCTTGGCCCCACAGACCTGGGGGCTGCAGGCTTTCTTGCTGCCTTCAGCCTCGACAGCACACTTTCCCTTTTGGCACCGCGTCAGGCACAAAAATGGCCTATGGATGGAGATGGGTCCCATGCCCAAAGAGCCAGCAGGGAAAACTATGCCTTGTTCTAAAGCTCTTTGGGAACCGCTTGCGTAGCCCCACAGACCTGGGGGCTGCGGGCTTTCCTGCTGCCTTCAGCCTCGACACCACCCTTTCCCACTTGGCGCCGCGCCAGGCACAAAAATGGCCATACGGCTGGAGATGGGTCCCCCGCCCAGAGAGCCAGCAAGGAAAATTATGCCTTGTTCTAAAGCTCTTTGGGAACCGCTTGCGTAGCCCCACAGACCTGGCGCTGCGGGCTTTCCTGCTGCCTTCAGCCTCAAAGCCACCCTTTCCCACTTGGCGTCGCGCTAGGCACAAAAATGGCCATACGGCTGGAGATGGGTCCCCCGCCCAGAGAGCCAGCAAGGAAAACTATGCCTTGTTCTAAAGCTCTTTGGGAACCGCTTGCGTAGCCGCACAGACCTGGGGGCTGCGGGCTTTCCTGCTGCCTTCAGCCTCAAAGCCACCCTTTCCCACTTGGCGCCGCATCAGGCACAAAAATGGCCTATGGCTGGAGATGGGGCCCATGCCCAAAGAGCCAGCAAGGAAAACTATGCCTTGTTCTAAAGCTCTTTGGGAACCGCTTGCGTAGCCCCACAGACCTGGGGGCTGCAGGCTTTCCTGCTGCCTTCAGCCTCAAAGCCACCCTTTCCCACTTGGCACTCCATCAGGTAAAAAAATGGCCTATGGCTGGAGATCGGTCCCATGCCCAAAGACCCAGCAAGGAAAACTATACCTTGTTCTAAAGCTCTTTGGGAACCGCTTGCGTGGCCCCACAGACGTGGGGCCTGCAGGCTTTGCTGCTGCCTTCAGCCTCAAAGCCACCCTTTCCCACTTGGCGCCGCGCTAGGCACAAAAATGGTCTATGGCTGGAGATGGGTCCCCCGTCCAGAGAGCCAGCAGGGAAAACTATGCCTTGTTCTAAAGCTCTTTGGGAACCGCTTGCGTAGCCCTACAGACATGGGGGCTGCGGGCTTTCCTGCTGCCTTCAGCCTCGACACCACCCTTTCCCACTTGGCGCCGTGCCAGGCACAAAAATGGCCATACGGCTGGAGATGGGTCCCCCGCCCAAAGAGCCAGCAGGGAAAACTATGCCTTGTTCTAAAGCTCTTTGGGAACCGCTTGCGTAGCCCCAAAGACCTGGGGGCTGCGGGCTTTCCTGCTGCCTTCAGCCTCAAAACCACCCTTTCCCACTACGCACCGCGCCAGGCATAAAAATAGCCATACGACTGGAGATGGGTCCCCCGCCCAAAGAGCCAGCAGGGAAAACTATGCCTTGTTCTAAAGCTCTTTGGGAACCGCTTGCATAGCCCCACAGACCTGGGGGCTGCAGGCTTTGCTGCTGCCTTCAGCCTCGACAGCACCCTTTCCCACTTGGCGCCGCGCCAGGCACAAAAACGGCCTATGGCTGGAGATGGGTCCCCCGCCCAGAGAGCCAGCAGGGAAAATTATGCCTTGTTCTAAAGCTCTTTGGGAACTGCTTGCGTAGCCCCAGAGACTTGGGGGCTGCAGGCTTTCCTGTTGCCTTCAGCCTCAAAGCCACCCTTTCCCACTTGGCGCCGCGCCAGGCACAAAAATGGCCTATGGCTGGAGATGGGTCCCATGCCCAAAGAGCCAGCAGGGAAAACTATGCCTTGTTCTAAAGCTCTTTGGGAACCGCTTGCTTGGCCCCACAGACCTGGGGGCTGCAGGCTTTGCTGCTGCCTTCAGCCTCAAAACCACCCTTTCCCACTTGGCGCCGCGCCAGGCACAAAAATGGCCATACGGCTGGAGATGGGTCCCCCGCCCAAAGAGCCAGCAGGGAAAACTATGCCTTGTTCTAAAGCTCTTTGGGAACCGCTTGCGTAGCCGCACAGACCTGGGGGCTGCGGGCTTTCCTGCTGCCTTCAGCGTCAAAACCACCCTTTACCACTACGCACCGCGCCAGGCACAAAAATGGCCATACGGCTGGAAATGGGTCCCCCGAACAAAGAACCAGCAGGGAAAACTATGCCTTGTTCTAAAGCTCTTTGGGAACCGCTTGCGTAGCCCCACAGACCTGGGGGCTGCAGGCTTTCCTGCTGCCTTCAGCCTCAAAGCCACCCTTTCCCACTTGGCGCCCTATCAGGCACAAAAATGGCCTATGCCTGGAGATGGGTCCCATGCCCAAAGAGCCATCAGGGAAAACTATGCCTTGTTCTAAAGCTCTTTGGGAACCACTTGCGTAGCCCCACAGACCTGGGGGCTGTGGGCCTTCCTGCTGCCTTCAACCTCGACACCACCCTTTCCCACTTGGCCCCTGGCCAGGCACAAAAATGGCCATACGGCTGGAGATGGGTCCCCCGCCCAAAGAGCCAGCAGGGAAAACTATGCCTTGTTCTAAAGCTCTTTGGGAACCGCTTGCGTAGCCCCACAGACCTGGGGGCTGCGGGCTTTGCTGCTGCCTTCAGCCTCAAAGCCACCCTTTCCCACTTGGCGCCGCGCCAGGCACAAAAATGGCCATACGGCTGGAGATGGGTCGACCGCCCTAAGAGCCAGCAGGGAAAACTATGCCTTGTTCTAAAGCTCTTTGGGAACCGCTTGCTTGGCCCCACAGACCTGGGGGCTGCGGGCTTTGCTGCTGCCTTCAGCCTCGACACCACCCTTTCCCACTTGGCGCCGCGCCAGGCACAAAAATGGCCATACGGCTGGAGATGGGTCCCCCGCCCAAAGAGCCAGCAGGGAAAACTATGCCTTGTTCTAAAGCTCTTTGGGAACCGCTTGCGTAGCCCCACAGACCTGGGGGCTGCAGGCTCTCCTGCTGCCTTCAGCCTCGACACCACCCTTTCCCACTTGGCACTGCGCCAGGCACAAAAATGGCCATACGGCTGGAGATGGGTCCCCCGCCCAAAGAGCCAGCAGGGAAAACTATGCCTTGTTCTAAAGCTCTTTGGGAACCACTTGCGTAGCCCCACAGACCTGGGGGCTGCGGGCTTTCCTGCTGCCTTCAGCCTCAAAGCCACCCTTTCCCACTTGGCACTGCGCCAGGCACAAAAATGGCCTATGGCTGGAGATGGGTCCTCCGCCCAAAGAGCCAGCAGGGAAAACTATGCCTTGTTCTAAAGCTCTTTGGGAACCGCTTGCGTAGCCCCACAGAACTGGGGGCTGTGGGCTTTCCTGCTGCCTTCAGCCTCGACACCATCCTTTCCCACTTGGCGCCGCGCCAGGCACAAAAATGGCCATACGGCTGGAGATGGGTCCCCCGCCCAAAGAGCCAGCAGGGAAAACTATGCCTTCTTCTAAAGCTCTTTGGGAACCGCTTGCGTAGCCCCACAGACCTGGGGGCTGGAGCCTTTGCTGCTGCCTTCAGCCTCAAAACCACCCTTTCCCACTTGGCGCCGTGCCAGGCACAAAAATGGCCTATGGCTGGAGATGGGTCCCCCGCCCAACGAAAAAGCAGGGAAAACTATGCCTTGTTCTAAAGCTCTTTGGGAACCGCTTGCGTAGCCCCACAGACCTGGGGGCTGCAGGCTTTCCTGCTGCCTTCAGCCTCAAAGCCACCCTTTCCCACTTGGAGCTACGCCAGGCACAAAAATGGCCATACGGCTGGAGATGGGTCCCCCGCCCAAAGAGCCAGCAGGGAAAACTATGCCTTGTTCTAAATCTCTTTGGGAACCACTTGCGTAGCCCAACAGACCTGGGGGCTGCGGGCTTTCCTGCTGCCTTCAGCCTCGACACCACCCTTTCCCACTTGGCGCCACGCCAGGCACAAAAATGGCCATACGGCTGGAGATGGGTCCCCCGCCCAAAGAGCCAGCAGGGAAAACTATGCCTTGTTCTAAAGCTCTTTGGGAACCGCATGCGTAGCCCAACAGATCTTGGGCCTGTGGGCTTTCCTGCTGCCTTCAGCCTAGACAACACCCTTTCCGACTAGGTGCCTCGCCACGCACACAAATGGCCATACGGCTGGAGATGGGTCCCCTGCCCAAGGAGCCAGCAGGGAAAACTATGCCTTGTTCTAAAGCTCTTTGGGAACCGCTTGCTTGGCCCCACAGACCTGGGGGCTGCAGGCTTTCTTGCTGCCTTCAGCCTCGACAGCACACTTTCCCTTTTGGCACCGCGTCAGGCACAAAAATGGCCTATGGATGGAGATGGGTCCCATGCCCAAAGAGCCAGCAGGGAAAACTATGCCTTGTTCTAAAGCTCTTTGGGAACCGCTTGCGTAGCCCCACAGACCTGGGGGCTGCGGGCTTTCCTGCTGCCTTCAGCCTCGACACCACCCTTTCCCACTTGGCGCCGCGCCAGGCACAAAAATGGCCATACGGCTGGAGATGGGTCCCCCGCCCAGAGAGCCAGCAAGGAAAATTATGCCTTGTTCTAAAGCTCTTTGGGAACCGCTTGCGTAGCCCCACAGACCTGGCGCTGCGGGCTTTCCTGCTGCCTTCAGCCTCAAAGCCACCCTTTCCCACTTGGCGTCGCGCTAGGCACAAAAATGGCCATACGGCTGGAGATGGGTCCCCCGCCCAGAGAGCCAGCAAGGAAAACTATGCCTTGTTCTAAAGCTCTTTGGGAACCGCTTGCGTAGCCGCACAGACCTGGGGGCTGCGGGCTTTGCTGCTGCCTTCAGCCTCAAAGCCACCCTTTCCCACTTGGCGCCGCATCAGGCACAAAAATGGCCTATGGCTGGAGATGGGGCCCATGCCCAAAGAGCCAGCAAGGAAAACTATGCCTTGTTCTAAAGCTCTTTGGGAACCGCTTGCGTAGCCCCACAGACCTGGGGGCTGCAGGCTTTCCTGCTGCCTTCAGCCTCAAAGCCACCCTTTCCCACTTGGCACTCCATCAGGTAAAAAAATGGCCTATGGCTGGAGATCGGTCCCATGCCCAAAGACCCAGCAAGGAAAACTATACCTTGTTCTAAAGCTCTTTGGGAACCGCTTGCGTGGCCCCACAGACGTGGGGCCTGCAGGCTTTGCTGCTGCCTTCAGCCTCAAAGCCACCCTTTCCCACTTGGCGCCGCGCTAGGCACAAAAATGGTCTATGGCTGGAGATGGGTCCCCCGTCCAGAGAGCCAGCAGGGAAAACTATGCCTTGTTCTAAAGCTCTTTGGGAACCGCTTGCGTAGCCCTACAGACATGGGGGCTGCGGGCTTTCCTGCTGCCTTCAGCCTCGACACCACCCTTTCCCACTTGGCGCCGTGCCAGGCACAAAAATGGCCATACGGCTGGAGATGGGTCCCCCGCCCAAAGAGCCAGCAGGGAAAACTATGCCTTGTTCTAAAGCTCTTTGGGAACCGCTTGCGTAGCCCCAAAGACCTGGGGGCTGCGGGCTTTCCTGCTGCCTTCAGCCTCAAAACCACCCTTTCCCACTACGCACCGCGCCAGGCATAAAAATAGCCATACGACTGGAGATGGGTCCCCCGCCCAAAGAGCCAGCAGGGAAAACTATGCCTTGTTCTAAAGCTCTTTGGGAACCGCTT
Source organism: Rissa tridactyla (assembly GCF_028500815.1). Classification (NCBI taxonomy): domain Eukaryota; kingdom Metazoa; phylum Chordata; class Aves; order Charadriiformes; family Laridae; genus Rissa; species Rissa tridactyla. The sequence continues at coordinate 343,007 of NW_026529341.1, read as the reverse complement.
GCATAGCCCCACAGACCTGGGGGCTGCAGGCTTTGCTGCTGCCTTCAGCCTCGACAGCACCCTTTCCCACTTGGCGCCGCGCCAGGCACAAAAACGGCCTATGGCTGGAGATGGGTCCCCCGCCCAGAGAGCCAGCAGGGAAAATTATGCCTTGTTCTAAAGCTCTTTGGGAACTGCTTGCGTAGCCCCAGAGACTTGGGGGCTGCAGGCTTTCCTGTTGCCTTCAGCCTCAAAGCCACCCTTTCCCACTTGGCGCCGCGCCAGGCACAAAAATGGCCTATGGCTGGAGATGGGTCCCATGCCCAAAGAGCCAGCAGGGAAAACTATGCCTTGTTCTAAAGCTCTTTGGGAACCGCTTGCTTGGCCCCACAGACCTGGGGGCTGCAGGCTTTGCTGCTGCCTTCAGCCTCAAAACCACCCTTTCCCACTTGGCGCCGCGCCAGGCACAAAAATGGCCATACGGCTGGAGATGGGTCCCCCGCCCAAAGAGCCAGCAGGGAAAACTATGCCTTGTTCTAAAGCTCTTTGGGAACCGCTTGCGTAGCCGCACAGACCTGGGGGCTGCGGGCTTTCCTGCTGCCTTCAGCGTCAAAACCACCCTTTACCACTACGCACCGCGCCAGGCACAAAAATGGCCATACGGCTGGAAATGGGTCCCCCGAACAAAGAACCAGCAGGGAAAACTATGCCTTGTTCTAAAGCTCTTTGGGAACCGCTTGCGTAGCCCCACAGACCTGGGGGCTGCAGGCTTTCCTGCTGCCTTCAGCCTCAAAGCCACCCTTTCCCACTTGGCGCCCTATCAGGCACAAAAATGGCCTATGCCTGGAGATGGGTCCCATGCCCAAAGAGCCATCAGGGAAAACTATGCCTTGTTCTAAAGCTCTTTGGGAACCACTTGCGTAGCCCCACAGACCTGGGGGCTGTGGGCCTTCCTGCTGCCTTCAACCTCGACACCACCCTTTCCCACTTGGCCCCTGGCCAGGCACAAAAATGGCCATACGGCTGGAGATGGGTCCCCCGCCCAAAGAGCCAGCAGGGAAAACTATGCCTTGTTCTAAAGCTCTTTGGGAACCACTTGCGTAGCCCCACAGACCTGGGGGCTGCAGGCTTTGCTCCTGCCTTCAGCCTCAAAACCACCCTTTCCCACTTGGCGCCGCGCCAGGCACAAAAATGGCCATACGGCTGGAGATGTGTCGACCGCCCAAAGAGCCAGCAGGGAAAACTATGCCTTGTTCTAAAGCTCTTTGGGAACCGCTTGCGTAGCCCCACAGACCTGGGGGCTGCGGGCTTTGCTGCTGCCTTCAGCCTCAAAGCCACCCTTTCCCACTTGGCGCCGCGCCAGGCACAAAAATGGCCATACGGCTGGAGATGGGTCGACCGCCCTAAGAGCCAGCAGGGAAAACTATGCCTTGTTCTAAAGCTCTTTGGGAACCGCTTGCTTGGCCCCACAGACCTGGGGGCTGCGGGCTTTGCTGCTGCCTTCAGCCTCGACACCACCCTTTCCCACTTGGCGCCGCGCCAGGCACAAAAATGGCCATACGGCTGGAGATGGGTCCCCCGCCCAAAGAGCCAGCAGGGAAAACTATGCCTTGTTCTAAAGCTCTTTGGGAACCGCTTGCGTAGCCCCACAGACCTGGGGGCTGCAGGCTCTCCTGCTGCCTTCAGCCTCGACACCACCCTTTCCCACTTGGCACTGCGCCAGGCACAAAAATGGCCATACGGCTGGAGATGGGTCCCCCGCCCAAAGAGCCAGCAGGGAAAACTATGCCTTGTTCTAAAGCTCTTTGGGAACCACTTGCGTAGCCCCACAGACCTGGGGGCTGCGGGCTTTCCTGCTGCCTTCAGCCTCAAAGCCACCCTTTCCCACTTGGCACTGCGCCAGGCACAAAAATGGCCTATGGCTGGAGATGGGTCCTCCGCCCAAAGAGCCAGCAGGGAAAACTATGCCTTGTTCTAAAGCTCTTTGGGAACCGCTTGCGTAGCCCCACAGAACTGGGGGCTGTGGGCTTTCCTGCTGCCTTCAGCCTCGACACCACCCTTTCCCACTTGGCGCCGCGCCAGGCACAAAAATGGCCATACGGCTGGAGATGGGTCCCCCGCCGAAAGAGCCAGCAGGGAAAACTATGCCTTCTTCTAAAGCATTTGGGAACCGCTTGCGTAGCCCCACAGACCTGGGGGCTGGAGCCTTTGCTGCTGCCTTCAGCCTCAAAACCACCCTTTCCCACTACGCACCGCGCCAGGCACAAAAATGGCCTATGGCTGGAGATGGGTCCCCCGCCCAACGAACAAGCAGGGAAAACTATGCCTTGTTCTAAAGCTCTTTGGGAACCGCTTGCGTAGCCCCACAGACCTGGGGGCTGCAGGCTTTCCTGCTGCCTTCAGCCTCAAAGCCACCCTTTCCCACTTGGAGCTACGCCAGGCACAAAAATGGCCATACGGCTGGAGATGGGTCCCCCGCCCAAAGAGCCAGCAGGGAAAACTATGCCTTGTTCTAAATCTCTTTGGGAACCACTTGCGTAGCCCAACAGACCTGGGGGCTGCGGGCTTTCCTGCTGCCTTCAGCCTCGACACCACCCTTTCCCACTTGGCGCCACGCCAGGCACAAAAATGGCCATACGGCTGGAGATGGGTCCCCCGCCCAAAGAGCCAGCAGGGAAAACTATGCCTTGTTCTAAAGCTCTTTGGGAACCGCATGCGTAGCCCAACAGATCTTGGGCCTGTGGGCTTTCCTGCTGCCTTCAGCCTAGACAACACCCTTTCCCACTAGGTGCCTCGCCACGCACACAAATGGCCATACGGCTGGAGATGGGTCCCCTGCCCAAGGAGCCAGCAGGGAAAACTATGCCTTGTTCTAAAGCTCTTTGGGAACCGCTTGCTTGGCCCCACAGACCTGGGGGCTGCAGGCTTTCTTGCTGCCTTCAGCCTCGACAGCACACTTTCCCTTTTGGCACCGCGTCAGGCACAAAAATGGCCTATGGATGGAGATGGGTCCCATGCCCAAAGAGCCAGCAGGGAAAACTATGCCTTGTTCTAAAGCTCTTTGGGAACCGCTTGCGTAGCCCCACAGACCTGGGGGCTGCAGGCTTTGCTGCTGCCTTCAGCCTCAAAACCACCCTTTCCCACTTGGCACCGCGCCAGGCACAAAAATGGCCTATGGCTGGAGATGGGTGCCCCGCCCAAAGAGCCAGCAGGGAAAACTATGCCTTGTTCTAAAGCTCTTTGGGAACCGCTTGCGTAGCCCCACAGACCTGGGGGCTGCGGGCTTTCCTGCTGCCTTCAGCCTCGACAACACCCTTTCCCACTTGGCGCCGCGCCAGGCACAAAAATAGCTATACGGCTGGAGATGGGTCCCATGCCCAAAGAGCCAGCAGGGAAAACTATGCCTTGTTCTAAAGCTCTTTGGGAACCGCTTGCGTAGCCCCCAGACCTGGTGGCTGCAGGCTATCTTGCTGCCTTCAGCCTCGACAGCACACTTTCCCACTTGGCACCGCGTCAGTCACAAAAATGGCCTATGGCTGGAGATGGGTCCCCTGCCCAAGGAGCCAGCAGGGAAAACTATGCCTTGTTCTAAAGCTCTTTGGGAACCGCTTGCGTAGCCCCACAGACCTGGGGGCTGCGGGCTTTCCTGCTGCCTTCAGCCTCGACACCACCCTTTCCCACTTGGCGCCGCGCCAGGCTCAAAAATGGCCATACGGCTGGAGATGGGTCCCCCACCCAAAGAGTCAGCAGGGAAAACTATGCCTTGTTCTAAAGCTCTTTGTGAACCGCTTGGATAGCCCCACAGACCTGGGGGCTGCAGGCTCTCCTGCTGCCTTCAGCCTCGACACCACCCTTTCCCACTTGGCGCCGCACCAGGCACAAAAATGGCCTATGGCTGGAGATGGGTCCCATGCCCAAAGAGCCAGCAGGGAAAACTATGCCTTGTTCTAAAGCTCTTTGGGAACCGCTTGCGTAGCCCCACAGACCTGGGGGCTGCGGGATTTCCTGCTGCCTTCAGACTCGACACCACCCTTTCCCACTTGGCGCCGCGCCAGGCACAAAAATGGCCATACGGCTGGAGATGGGTCCCCCGCCCAAAGAGCCAGCAGGGAAAACTATGCCTTGTTCTAAAGCTCTTTGGGAACCGCTTGCGTAGCCCCACAGACCTGGGGGCTGCGGGCTTTCCTGCTGCCTTCAGCCTCGACAACACCCTTTCCCACTTGGCGCCGCGCCAGGCACAAAAATAGCTATACGGCTGGAGATGGGTCCCCTGCCCAAGGAGCCAGCAGGGAAAACTATGCCTTGTTCTAAAGCTCTTTCAGAACCGCTTGCGTAGCCCCCAGACCTGGGGGCTGCAGGCTTTCTTGCTGCCTTCAGCCTCGACACCACCCTTTCCCACTTGGCGCCGCGCCAGGCACAAAAATGGCCATACGGCTGGAGATGTGTCGACCGCCCAAAGAGCCAGCAGGGAAAACTATGCCTTGTTCTAAAGCTCTTTGGGAACCGCTTGCGTAGCCCCACAGACCTGGGGGCTGCGGGCTTTGCTGCTGCCTTCAGCCTCGACACCACCCTTTCCCACTTGGCGCCGCGCCAGGCACAAAAATGGCCATACGGCTGGAGATGGGTCCCCCGCCCAAAGAGCCAGCAGGGAAAACTATGCCTTGTTCTAAAGCTCTTTGGGAACCGCATGCGTAGCCCAACAGATCTTGGGCCTGTGGGCTTTCCTGCTGCCTTCAGCCTAGACAACACCCTTTCCCACTAGGTGCCTCGCCACGCACACAAATGGCCATACGGCTGGAGATGGGTCCCCTGCCCAAGGAGCCAGCAGGGAAAACTATGCCTTGTTCTAAAGCTCTTTGGGAACCGCTTGCTTGGCCCCACAGACCTGGGGGCTGCAGGCTTTCTTGCTGCCTTCAGCCTCGACAGCACACTTTCCCTTTTGGCACCGCGTCAGGCACAAAAATGGCCTATGGATGGAGATGGGTCCCATGCCCAAAGAGCCAGCAGGGAAAACTATGCCTTGTTCTAAAGCTCTTTGGGAACCGCTTGCGTAGCCCCACAGACCTGGGGGCTGCAGGCTTTGCTGCTGCCTTCAGCCTCAAAACCACCCTTTCCCACTTGGCACCGCGCCAGGCACAAAAATGGCCTATGGCTGGAGATGGGTGCCCCGCCCAAAGAGCCAGCAGGGAAAACTATGCCTTGTTCTAAAGCTCTTTGGGAACCGCTTGCGTAGCCCCACAGACCTGGGGGCTGCGGGCTTTCCTGCTGCCTTCAGCCTCGACAACACCCTTTCCGACTTGGCGCCGCGCCAGGCACAAAAATAGCTATACGGCTGGAGATGGGTCCCATGCCCAAAGAGCCAGCAGGGAAAACTATGCCTTGTTCTAAAGCTCTTTGGGAACCGCTTGCGTAGCCCCCAGACCTGGTGGCTGCAGGCTTTCTTGCTGCCTTCAGCCTCGACAGCACACTTTCCCACTTGGTACCGCGTCAGTCACAAAAATGGCCTATGGCTGGAGATGGGTCCCCTGCCCAAGGAGCCAGCAGGGAAAACTATGCCTTGTTCTAAAGCTCTTTGGGAACCGCTTGCGTAGCCCCACAGACCTGGGGGCTGCGGGCTTTCCTGCTGCCTTCAGCCTCGACACCACCCTTTCCCACTTGGCGCCGCGCCAGGCTCAAAAATGGCCATACGGCTGGAGATGGGTCCCCCACCCAAAGAGTCAGCAGGGAAAACTATGCCTTGTTCTAAAGCTCTTTGTGAACCGCTTGGATAGCCCCACAGACCTGGGGGCTGCAGGCTCTCCTGCTGCCTTCAGCCTCGACACCACCCTTTCCCACTTGGCGCCGCACCAGGCACAAAAATGGCCTATGGCTGGAGATGGGTCCCATGCCCAAAGAGCCAGCAGGGAAAACTATGCCTTGTTCTAAAGCTCTTTGGGAACCGCTTGCGTAGCCCCACAGACCTGGGGGCTGCGGGATTTCCTGCTGCCTTCAGACTCGACACCACCCTTTCCCACTTGGCGCCGCGCCAGGCACAAAAATGGCCATACGGCTGGAGATGGGTGCCCCGCCCAAAGAGCCAGCAGGGAAAACTATGCCTTGTTCTAAAGCTCTTTCAGAACCGCTTGCGTAGCCCCCAGACCTGGGGGCTGCAGGCTTTCTTGCTGCCTTCAGCCTCGACAGCACACTTTCCCACTTGGCGCCGCGCCAGGCACAAAAATGGCCTATGGCTGGAGATGGGTCCCCCGCCCAAGGAGCCAGCAGGGAAAACTATGCCTTGTTCTAAAGCTCTTTCAGAACCGCTTGCGTAGCCCCACAGACCTGGGGGCTGCGGGCTTTGCTGCTGCCTTCAGCCTCGACACCACCCTTTCCCACTTGGCGCCGCGCCAGGCACAAAAATGGCCATACGGCTGGAGATGTGTCGACCGCCCAAAGAGCCAGCAGGGAAAACTATGCCTTGTTCTAAAGCTCTTTGGGAACCGCTTGCGTAGCCCCACAGACCTGGGGGCTGCGGGCTTTGCTGCTGCCTTCAGCCTCGACACCACCCTTTCCCACTTGGCGCCGCGCCAGGCACAAAAATGGCCATACGGCTGGAGATGGGTCCCCCGCCCTAAGAGCCAGCAGGGAAAACTATGCCTTGTTCTAAAGCTCTTTGGGAACCGCTTGCTTGGCCCCACAGACCTGGGGGCTGTGGGCTTTGCTGCTGCCTTCAGCCTCGACACCACCCTTTCCCACTTGGCGCCGCGCCAGGCACAAAAATGGCCATACGGCTGGAGATGGGTCCCCCGCCCAAAGAGCCAGCAGGGAAAACTATGCCTTGTTCTAAAGCTCTTTGGGAACCGCTTGCGTAGCCCCACAGACCTGGGGGCTGCAGGCTCTCCTGCTGCCTTCAGACTCAAAGCCACCCTTTCCCACTTGGCGCCGCGCCAGGCACAAAAATGGCCTATGGCTGGAGATGGGTCCCCTGCCCAAAGAGCCAGCAGGGAAAACTATGCCTTGTTCTAAAGCTCTTTGGGAACCGCTTGCGTAGCCCCACAGACCTGGGGGCTGCGGGCTTTCCTGCTGCCTTCAGCCTCGACACCACCCTTTCCCACTTGGCGCCGCGCCAGGCACAAAAATGGCCATACGGCTGGAGATGGGTCCCCCGCCCAAAGAGCCAGCAGGGAAAACTATGCCTTGTTCTAAAGCTCTTTGGGAACCACTTGCGTAGCCCCACAGACCTGGGGGCTGCAGGCTTTCCTGCTGCCTTCAGCCTCAAAGCCACCCTTTCGCACTTGGCGCCGCGCCAGGCACAAAAATGGCCTATGGCTGGAGATGGGTCCCCCGCCCAAGGAGCCAGCAGGGAAAACTATGCCTTGTTCTAAAGCTCTTTCAGAACCGCTTGCGTAGCCCCACAGACCTGGGGGCTGCGGGCTTTCCTGCTGCCTTCAGCCTCGACACCACCCTTTCCCACTTGGCGCCGCGCCAGGCACAAAAATGGCCATACGGCTGGAGATGTGTCGACCGCCCAAAGAGCCAGCAGGGAAAACTATGCCTTGTTCTAAAGCTCTTTGGGAACCGCTTGCGTAGCCCCACAGACCTGGGGGCTGCGGGCTTTGCTGCTGCCTTCAGCCTCGACACCACCCTTTCCCACTTGGCGCCGCGCCAGGCACAAAAATGGCCATACGGCTGGAGATGGGTCCCCCGCCCTAAGAGCCAGCAGGGAAAACTATGCCTTGTTCTAAAGCTCTTTGGGAACCGCTTGCTTGGCCCCACAGACCTGGGGGCTGCGGGCTTTGCTGCTGCCTTCAGCCTCGACACCACCCTTTCCCACTTGGCGCCGCGCCAGGCACAAAAATGGCCATACGGCTGGAGATGGGTCCCCCGCCCAAAGAGCCAGCAGGGAAAACTATGCCTTGTTCTAAAGCTCTTTGGGAACCGCTTGCGTAGCCCCACAGACCTGGGGGCTGCAGGCTCTCCTGCTGCCTTCAGACTCAAAGCCACCCTTTCCCACTTGGCCCCGCGCCAGGCACAAAAATGGCCTATGGCTGGAGATGGGTCCCCTGCCCAAAGAGCCAGCAGGGAAAACTATGCCTTGTTCTAAAGCTCTTTGGGAACCGCTTGCGTAGCCCCACAGACCTGGGGGCTGCGGGCTTTCCTGCTGCCTTCAGCCTCGACACCGCCCTTTCCCACTTGGCGCCGCGCCAGGCACAAAAATGCCCATACGGCTGGAGATGGGTCCCCCGCCCAAAGAGCCAGCAGGGAAAACTATGCCTTGTTCTAAAGCTCTTTGGGAACCACTTGCGTAGCCCCACAGACCTGGGGGCTGCAGGCTTTCCTGCTGCCTTAAGCCTCGACACCACCCTTTCCCACTTGGCACTGCGCCAGGCACAAAAATGGCCATACGGCTGGAGATGGGTCCCCCGCCCAAAGAGCCAGCAGGGAAAACTATGCCTTGTTCTAAAGCTCTTTGGGAACCACTTGCGTAGCCCCACAGACCTGGGGGCTGCGGGCTTTCCTGCTGCCTTCAGCCTCGACACCACCCTTTGCCACTTGGCACTGCGCCAGGCACAAAAATGGCCTATGGCTGGAGATGGGTCCCCCGCCCAAAGAGCCAGCAGGGAAAACTATGCCTTGTTCTAAAGCTCTTTGGGAACCACTTGCGTAGCCCCACAGACCTGGGGGCTGCAGGCTTTGCTGCTGCCTTCAGCCTCAAAGCCACCCTTTCCCACTTGGCGCTACGCCAGGCACAAAAATGGCCATACGGCTGGAGATGGGTCCCCCGCCCAAAGAGCCAGCAGGGAAAACTATGCCTTGTTCTAAATCTCTTTGGGAACCACTTGCGTAGCCCAACAGACCTGGGGGCTGCGGGCTTTCCTGCTGCCTTCAGCCTCAAAGCCACCCTTTCCCACTTGGCGCCACGCCAGGCACAAAAATGGCCATACGGCTGGAGATGGGTCCCCCGCCCAAAGAGCCAGCAGGGAAAACTATGCCTTGTTCTAAAGCTCTTTGGGAACCGCATGCGTAGCGCCACAGACCTGGGGGCTGCAGGCTTTCCTGCTGCCTTCAGCCTCGACACCACCCTTTCCCACTTGGCACTGCGCCAGGCACAAAAATGGCCATACGGCTGGAGATGGGTCCCCCGCCCAAAGAGCCAGCAGGGAAAACTATGCCTTGTTCTAAAGCTCTTTGGGAACCACTTGCGTAGCCCCACAGACCTGGGGGCTGCGGGCTTTCCTGCTGCCTTCAGCCTCGACACCACCCTTTCCCACTTGGCGCCGCGCCAGGCACAAAAATGGCCTATGGCTGGAGATGGGTCCCCCGCCCAACGAACAAGCAGGGAAAACTATGCCTTGTTCTAAAGCTCTTTGGGAACCGCTTGCGTAGCCCCACAGACCTGGGGGCTGCAGGCTTTCCTGCTGCCTTCAGCCTCAAAGCCACCCTTTCCCACTTGGCGCTACGCCAGGCACAAAAATGGCCATACGGCTGGAGATGGGTCCCCCGCCCAAAGAGCCAGCAGGGAAAACTATGCCTTGTTCTAAATCTCTTTGGGAACCACTTGCGTAGCCCAACAGACCTGGGGGCTGCGGGCTTTCCTGCTGCCTTCAGCCTCAAAGCCACCCTTTCCCACTTGGCGCCACGCCAGGCACAAAAATGGCCATACGGCTGGAGATGGGTCCCCCGCCCAAAGAGCCAGCAGGGAAAACTATGCCTTGTTCTAAAGCTCTTTGGGAACCGCATGCGTAGCCCAACAGATCTTGGGCCTGTGGGCTTTCCTGCTGCCTTCAGCCTAGACAACACCCTTTCCCACTAGGTGCCTCGCACGCACACAAATGGCCATACGGCTGGAGATGGGTCCCCTGCCCAAGGAGCCAGCAGGGAAAACTATGCCTTGTTCTAAAGCTCTTTGGGAACCGCTTGCGTAGCCCCACAGACCTGGGGGCTGCGGGATTTCCTGCTGCCTTCAGACTCGACACCACCCTTTCCCACTTGGCGCCGCGCCAGGCACAAAAATGGCCATACGGCTGGAGATGGGTGCCCCGCCCAAAGAGCCAGCTGGGAAAACTATGCCTTGTTCTAAAGCTCTTTGGGAACCGCTTGCGTAGCCCCACAGACCTGGGGGCTGCGGGCTTTCCTGCTGCCTTCAGCCTCGACAACACCCTTTCCCACTTGGCGCCGTGCCAGGCACAAAAATAGCTATACGGCTGGAGATGGGTCCCATGCCCAAAGAGCCAGCAGGGAAAACTATGCCTTGTTCTAAAGCTCTTTCAGAACCGCTTGCGTAGCCCCCAGACCTGGGGGCTGCAGGCTTTCTTGCTGCCTTCAGCCTCGAGAGCACACTTTCCCACTTGGCACCGCGTCAGTCACAAAAATGGCCTATGGCTGGAGATGGGTCCCCCGCCCAAGGAGCCAGCAGGGAAAACTATGCCTTGTTCTAAAGCTCTTTCAGAACCGCTTGCGTAGCCCCACAGACCTGGGGGCTGCGGGCTTTCCTGCTGCCTTCAGCCTCAAAGCCACCCTTTCCCACTTGGCGCCGCGCCAGGCTCAAAAATGGCCATACGGCTGGAGATGGGTCCCCCACCCAAAGAGTCAGCAGGGAAAACTATGCCTTGTTCTAAAGCTCTTTGTGAACCGCTTGGATAGCCCCACAGACCTGGGGGCTGCAGGCTCTCCTGCTGCCTTCAGCCTCGACACCACCCTTTCCCACTTGGCACCGCGCCAGGCACAAAAATGGCCTATGGCTGGAGATTGGTGCCCCGCCCAAAGAGCCAGCAGGGAAAACTATGCCTTATTCTAAAGCTCTTTGGGAACCGCTTGCGTAGCCCCACAGACCTGGGGGCTGCGGGCTTTCCTGCTGCCTTCAGCCTCGACAACACCCTTTCCCACTTGGCGCCGCGCCAGGCACAAAAATGGCCATACGGCTGGAGATGGGTGCCCCGCCCAAAGAGCCAGCTGGGAAAACTATGCCTTGTTCTAAAGCTCTTTGGGAACCGCTTGCGTAGCCCCACAGACCTGGGGGCTGCGGGCTTTCCTGCTGCCTTCAGCCTCGACAACACCCTTTCCCACTTGGCGCCGCGCCAGGCTCAAAAATGGCCATACGGCTGGACATGGGTCCCATGCCCAAAGAGCCAGCAGGGAAAACTATGCCTTGTTCTAAAGCTCTTTCAGAACCGCTTGCGTAGCCCCCAGACCTGGGGGCTGCAGGCTTTCTTGCTGCCTTCAGCCTCGACAGCACACTTTCCCACTTGGCACCGCGTCAGTCACAAAAATGGCCTATGGCTGGAGATGGGTCCCCCGCCCAAGGAGCCAGCAGGGAAAACTATGCCTTGTTCTAAAGCTCTTTCAGAACCGCTTGCGTAGCCCCACAGACCTGGGGGCTGCGGGCTTTCCTGCTGCCTTCAGCCTCGACACCACCCTTTCCCACTTGGCGCCGCGCCAGGCACAAAAATGGCCATACGGCTGGAGATGGGTGCCCCGCCCAAAGAGCCAGCTGGGAAAACTATGCCTTGTTCTAAAGCTCTTTGGGAACCGCTTGCGTAGCCCCACAGACCTGGGGGCTGCGGGCTTTCCTGCTGCCTTCAGCCTCGACAACACCCTTTCCCACTTGGCGCCGTGCCAGGCACAAAAATAGCTATACGGCTGGAGATGGGTCCCATGCCCAAAGAGCCAGCAGGGAAAACTATGCCTTGTTCTAAAGCTCTTTCAGAACCGCTTGCGTAGCCCCCAGACCTGGGGGCTGCAGGCTTTCTTGCTGCCTTCAGCCTCGACAGCACACTTTCCCACTTGGCACCGCGTCAGTCACAAAAATGGCCTATGGCTGGAGATGGGTCCCCTGCCCAAGGAGCCAGCAGGGAAAACTATGCCTTGTTCTAAAGCTCTTTGGGAACCGCTTGCGTAGCCCCACAGACCTGGGGGCTGCGGGCTTTCCTGCTGCCTTCAGCCTCAAAGCCACCCTTTCCCACTTGGCGCCGCGCCAGGCTCAAAAATGGCCATACGGCTGGAGATGGGTCCCCCACCCAAAGAGTCAGCAGGGAAAACTATGCCTTGTTCTAAAGCTCTTTGTGAACCGCTTGGATAGCCCCACAGACCTGGGGGCTGCAGGCTCTCCTGCTGCCTTCAGCCTCGACACCACCCTTTCCCACTTGGCGCCGCGCCAGGCACAAAAATGGCCTATGGCTGGAGATTGGTGCCCCGCCCAAAGAGCCAGCAGGGAAAACTATGCCTTATTCTAAAGCTCTTTGGGAACCGCTTGCGTAGCCCCACAGACCTGGGGGCTGCGGGCTTTCCTGCTGCCTTCAGCCTCGACAACACCCTTTCCCACTTGGCGCCGCGCCAGGCACAAAAATAACTATACGGCTGGAGATGGGTCCCATGCCCAAAGAGCCAGCAGGGAAAACTATGCCTTGTTCTAAAGCTCTTTCAGAACCGCTTGCGTAGCCCCCAGACCTGGGGGCTGCAGGCTTTCTTGCTGCCTTCAGCCTCGACAGCACACTTTCCCACTTGGCACCGCGTCAGTCACAAAAATGGCCTATGGCTGGAGATGGGTCCCCCGCCCAAGGAGCCAGCAGGGAAAACTATGCCTTGTTCTAAAGCTCTTTGTGAACCGCTTGGATAGCCCCACAGACCTGGGGGCTGCAGGCTCTCCTGCTGCCTTCAGCCTCGACACCACCCTTTCCCACTTGGCGCCGCGCCAGGCACAAAAATGGCCTATGGCTGGAGATGGGTCCCCCGCCCAAGGAGCCAGCAGGGAAAACTATGCCTTGTTCTAAAGCTCTTTGGGAACCGCTTGCGTAGCCCCACAGACCTGGGGGCTGCGGGATTTCCTGCTGCCTTCAGACTCGACACCACCCTTTCCCACTTGGTGCCGCGCCAGGCACAAAAATGGCCATACGGCTGGAGATGGGTGCCCCGCCCAAAGAGCCAGCAGGGAAAACTATGCCTTGTTCTAAAGCTCTTTGGGAACCGCTTGCGTAGCCCCACAGACCTGGGGGCTGCGGGCTTTCCTGCTGCCTTCAGCCTCGACAACACCCTTTCCCACTTGGCGCCGCGCCAGGCACAAAAATAGCTATACGGCTGGAGATGGGTCCCATGCCCAAAGAGCCAGCAGGGAAAACTATGCCTTGTTCTAAAGCTCTTTCAGAACCGCTTGCGTAGCCCCCAGACCTGGGGGCTTCAGGCTTTCTTGCTGCCTTCAGCCTCGACAGCACACTTTCCCACTTGGCACCGCGTCAGTCACAAAAATGGCCTATGGCTGGAGATGGGTCCCCCGCCCAAGGAGCCAGCAGGGAAAACTATGCCTTGTTCTAAAGCTCTTTCAGAACCGCTTGCGTAGCCCCACAGACCTGGGGGCTGCGGGCTTTCCTGCTGCCTTCAGCCTCGACACCACCCTTTCCCACTTGGCGCCGCGCCAGGCACAAAAATGGCCTATGGCTGGAGATGGGTCCCCCGCCCAAGGAGCCAGCAGGGAAAACTATGCCTTGTTCTAAAGCTCTTTGGGAACCGCTTGCGTAGCCCCACAGACCTGGGGGCTGCGGGATTTCCTGCTGCCTTCAGACTCGACACCACCCTTTCCCACTTGGCGCCGCGCCAGGCACAAAAATGGCCATACGGCTGGAGATGGGTGCCCCGCCCAAAGAGCCAGCTGGGAAAACTATGCCTTGTTCTAAAGCTCTTTGGGAACCGCTTGCGTAGCCCCACAGACCTGGGGGCTGCGGGCTTTCCTGCTGCCTTCAGCCTCGACAACACCCTTTCCCACTTGGCGCCGTGCCAGGCACAAAAATAGCTATACGGCTGGAGATGGGTCCCATGCCCAAAGAGCCAGCAGGGAAAACTATGCCTTGTTCTAAAGCTCTTTCAGAACCGCTTGCGTAGCCCCCAGACCTGGGGGCTGCAGGCTCTCCTGCTGCCTTCAGCCTCGACACCACCCTTTCCCACTTGGCGCCGCGCCAGGCACAAAAATGGCCTATGGCTGGAGATGGGTCCCCCGCCCAAGGAGCCAGCAGGGAAAACTATGCCTTGTTCTAAAGCTCTTTGGGAACCGCTTGCGTAGCCCCACAGACCTGGGGGCTGCGGGCTTTCCTGCTGCCTTCAGCCTCGACAACACCCTTTCCCACTTGGCGCCGTGCCAGGCACAAAAATAGCTATACGGCTGGAGATGGGTCCCATGCCCAAAGAGCCAGCAGGGAAAACTATGCCTTGTTCTAAAGCTCTTTCAGAACCGCTTGCGTAGCCCCCAGACCTGGGGGCTGCAGGCTTTCTTGCTGCCTTCAGCCTCGACAGCACACTTTCCCACTTGGCACCGCGTCAGTCACAAAAATGGCCTATGGCTGGAGATGGGTCCCCCGCCCAAGGAGCCAGCAGGGAAAACTATGCCTTGTTCTAAAGCTCTTTCAGAACCGCTTGCGTAGCCCCACAGACCTGGGGGCTGCGGGCTTTCCTGCTGCCTTCAGCCTCGACACCACCCTTTCCCACTTGGCGCCGCGCCAGGCTCAAAAATGGCCATACGGCTGGAGATGGGTCCCATGCCCAAAGAGCCAGCAGGGAAAACTATGCCTTGTTCTAAAGCTCTTTGGGAACCGCTTGCGTAGCCCCACAGACCTGGGGGCTGCGGGATTTCCTGCTGCCTTCAGACTCGACACCACCCTTTCCCACTTGGCGCCGCGCCAGGCACAAAAATGGCCATACGGCTGGATATGGGTCCCCCGCCCAAAGAGCCAGCAGGGAAAACTATGCCTTGTTCTAAAGCTCTTTGGGAACCGCTTGCGTAGCCCCACAGACCTGGGGGCTGCGGGCTTTCCTGCTGCCTTCAGCCTCGACACCACCCTTTCCCACTTGGCGCCGCGCCAGGCAAAAAAATGGCCATACGGCTGGAGATGGGTTCCCCGCTGAAGGAGCCAGCAGGGAAAACTATGCCTTGTTCTAAAGCTCTTTGGGAACCGCTTGCGTAGCCCCACAGACCTGGGGGCTGTGGGCTTTCCTGCTGCCTTCAGCCTCGACACCACCCTTTACCACTTGGCGCCGCGCCAGGCACAAAAATGGCCATACGGCTGGAGATGGGTCCCCCGCCCAAAGAGCCAGCAGGGAAAACTTTGTCTACAGTCAGTCAAGGTCGACGTACTCAACACTGATAAGAAAGATCACATGTGTTCTTGTGGTGAGGGATATCAAGTGGAAATCCTTCTCGCGGAGTGATCAAGCGATTTAAACTTTTCATCATAATCCAAAGTCTAACATGCAAAACAATTGTCTAAGCAAAGCACAATACAGTGAGTATTAGTAAAACAACAACAGAGTGAAGCATCTTGTTATAAAGTCCTGTAACTGTCGGTGACCATCCAAAAAGAGGATCTCCCCATCTATGTCCTTCGCCTCTCTTCACTCTTTCCAACGCTTGGTGTATTTCTTCAACCTGATGATGGACGGTAATCAAAGTTGTCTGTCTATTTTCTTGGGCCTCTTTCAAGAGTCGCTTCAATTCATTGTGTTTTAGCAGCTTCTTCACCAGGGAGAGATTCATTCCGATAGGGGCAGGCAACAATCTCGAATCAACGTATAATTAGGTTGTAGCAATTGAAAAGACGTAACAGGAGCTTAATAATTGAAGTCGCATCCCGTAACTTTGTGTTAGTAAAGTTCAAACACAAAGATTTGAGTGATTACTATGTCATCTCTGAATACAAGACTACAGGGAGACCTCATGCTAACGCACCCTTTCCCAATATAGTCAAGCACAGTCTCTGGGGTTTCATCGGGATGTGTCTCAAAGTGACAAGCATTCTGGTTGGTGTCAAGACAAAGGTCTTGTGCTTTGAGAGTATTACTCTCACAAATGAATCCTTGTTGGTCTCGTGAAACGCATGCGTCAACATCAGCAGTTTGCCATTTAGTCTCATTTTGTCGTGCCCAACCTCTGTGCTGTGTTGGATAGAGTAGAGCTCCTTGGTGATTCAACCCCAGTGCGATGATTGGGTATGTGGTGTATACGGAGGCATTGCGTATCGTTAAGACAAAAGCTGTGGCTTTGCTCTCAGTGGGATCGTAGGTGAAATTAACCAGATACCACCTGGACTGAAATTTTTTCTCAAATTCAATTGCGTTATCCCATATTACTTTTCGAATTTCGGTGGGCAAGGTGCCTTCTTTACCTTCCCTTATGATTGCGGCTGTCATAGATTGCATCCACAATTGGGCTTGGATACAACTAAGAGCCAAGGAAACATTGGTTTGAGTTGTACCAAGTGCATCTGTGATCAGCTGATGGTCTTTTTCACCCGTTTCTTCCCATTGAGGCAATATATTCGATAAAAGCCGTTGGTGGTTTCCCAATGCTAATAGAGAGGACCGTAGGGGATGTCTTAATTTGTCCAGATCAGTAGCGGTTGTGACTAGTTTGTTGGCAAGTATCTCAGCATCTATACTATTCAAGACTCCCAGGCCTGTTCCTAAGATACCAGTCGCATCCCTCTTCCGTCCGTGTGAAGTGGCAAGAGTTCGTTTGCGTAACCATGCTGACCATTCTGCATAAGATGTACTCAGGAATGGTAAGCAGGTGGGTTTGATCGCAGAGATTTTAATCTGCATTGACAATTCTGCTCGTTTGAGGGAATATGTGGGATTAAACAGTACCTGTTGTTGACCTGTGTGTGTTTAATAACGTAAGGGCCAATGTTGAAAATGTAAGGAGTTAGTCTAATGGAGGGCTTAGAAAAGAGAGAGGTGTTTTTTTTTTTTCTCTTAGAAGAGAGAGCCTTTGAGAGTTTGTGGGGTGTAGGTTCTGGATTCATTTCAGCAAGTTCAGGTGTATTTGAGTCAATCATAAATTCAAATAACAATTCTGTGCCCTTGTAGCCCCAAATACAGTACACTACTGTAGGTTTGATGAAAGTGAAATTGTGCCAGCAATCTGAATTTGGCTCCATAATTTTGTAACAATCAGTGTTGTATTTGTCCGCTTTGGTAGAGTCTACATAGATGGTTTTAATTACAGTTGGCCTGTGGTGATTAGACCCGTTGATAAATCGGCAACCAATGTGTGTTCTTGTGGAATAATTACTAAATTGGCCAAGAATACAAAAATACAGCATTGTTCACACATTAAGGAAAGTCATAAAATCAAGAGGCTTCTGAGGTAGAATACAGCCGCAGCTAGCACACGAAGAATGCAACATCTGTGATTCCCTGTACAAGGTTGTTTGCGAAACTACACGAGGGATGGAACGGAACGCGCTTGTTCCGTGGCCTTCCCTTGTGACGAATAGCAGATATGGGGACGAGATGGTACTACGGAACTGATAAGCGGCTTACACGCCACCCGAGCCAACATTTCGTCAAATGTTGATGAAATGCTGTCCTTTTGTGCGAACTTTGCTCACCACAATGTACCAAAACACACCTCCATCCCGGAGGCTATCCGCCCCCGAGGTGTGAACACTCCTCCTTGAGTACATTAATCATAATAAAAGTACATATGACTAAAGTCACTCAAACTCCACTTTGAAGTTAAAAAAATAATATAAAAATAGCCCGAGAGGGGGAATGTCTGGGAAGACACCATCGCGAAGAATCCCACCGCTGTTTTCTGGGATCAGTCGACGGGCTGAGCCTTTCTTCCCCCTCATAAGGACGCCTTTGGGTAAGACTTTGATTACACCGAGTGCTTTCTCGGGGACTCTAGAAATTTCTCTAGAGAATCTCTACCCTACATTTATAGCCAGGCTGTATCGTTTATAATTTTGTCACGCGTTTGTCTATTTAACAATGTCTTTATTTGCACGTGCTTTGCAGACAGTGTATTTATCACCGGCAATCCTAAAGAACCTGTATATCTGTTGTTTAAATAAACTGCACTGTTTCAGTAGCTAGTCGTTTCGCTTTCTCACTGAACGCGACCAAAACTTGAGAGAGGCCGTGCTGGTTCAGGAGCACGACTAGACTGAAGGTGCAGCCCACTATTAGTGTCTCCAAATCGTAATAGTTTAACACATATTAAACGCGATTGGCCTGATAGTGCTGAATTGGGCATCACTCAGAATTGAAACCCAGCCGCACCTGGCCTCCCACCTCGGTGAGGAGTGTTAGAACGCAAGGGGGTTTATCTTCTGCCAAAACCGCTTGGCCCCGTTTCACGCAACAGAATTTGGCGTAGTCGGCAGGATTGCCATGGATAAACTGCTGCAAAAATATGATTGTGCCCCTTCCCAGGCTGGGAAGGAGTGGGCCCAAAAATTTTGGAAGGATGAAGAGAAAGTGGTGGAACGTATTGAAGAGCGTCGGGTTTCACAGAAGCTCAGAGCGGGGAAAGGCAAGGGTGTGATTTGTGCTGTGTTAGGCGCCTGTTTATCTTGTGCACAACAAGAAGCTAGAGAAACCCCCGCTCCTAATCTGATTTCAGCTGTAGAATATGCAACCCTGAAATCGGAGAATGAGGTGCTGAAGTCATCATTAGCCTTGCAAAAGGAGACAGGAGAAAGATTAAGAACTCAAGTCGATAAGCTTGTGAGTGAGAATGAATGTTTAGGAAACCGGAATGCTCAACTTGGGAGTGAAAATTGCCAACTTAAAATGTTATTGAAAGGGTGACCGGGCTCTTAGATAAAATGCAGCCCTCGACCCAGGTCCAACAGATTCGTAAGTTAATGTGTTATCCAAATTCCGGAACCCAGACCGGAGATTTTTTTGTCTAACAGTGAGGATGACGAAGAAGATGAGGAGGAAAGGACTTTTACTTTGAAATCCCAAGTTTTTCCTTTACGTCCTCTGGTTAAAACTGAAACTGCAGTTGATGATGGTGATGAAATTCACACCACTGTGCGTACCGTTCCATGGACACCAACCGAGTTAACAAAAATAAGGGAGAAATATTCGAGGCGACCAGAAGAGTCAGCTGTTGAGTACGTGTGGCGAGTTTCTTCTGAAGGGGGGGGCAGAATTATGCTGAGTGAGGAAGAAGCAGGAGACTCTTGGGGACCAGGAGTGTTTTTAACCACTATGCCTGGGGATCATAATTATTCCCTAACCGCTCGAGCAGCCTATTGGGCAAGGCGTATGGATCCGCGAGAGAGGGGGGAGCCGTTAGAGATTAGAGCTACAGGCTACTCTGATCTGTTTGCGGCTGTACGGAAAGCAGCTTGTCTGCAAGCCATGTATGACAGAGAGGAATTTCGGAAATCCCCAATGTCAGCCCCTATCGACCCGGATCGATTAGCCCCTCTCATCCGTGGTCTTCCCGGTTGCCTGAAACCGTTCCTTGTTCGCACTCAAGATCGTATACGGGATGCTCGGGGTGCTCATGGGCGGGGCCGTCGTCACTACATGCCCACCTGGAATGTACAGGAAATAGATCAATATGGGCGCCGAATGGGCTGGGCCAGCCAAACTAGTGAGAAATCCTCCGAACACCCGCGAAAGGTTCGCCAAGTCCAAACTCACACTCAAAACCCTAAATCAGAGGGAAGGTTTAAGCCTGATAAGGACCGAAATGAGTTGTGGCGTAAAGCCCTACAATTAGGGGTGCCCCGACAATTCTTGCACGGTGACCCTACGGGAGATCTCCGTACGCTAGTCCAATCTCTACCTAGAAAGAATAATGCGGCTGGGGAGAAAAGTCTAACCAGAGAATCCCCAAGCCGTGAGAAAACTGTGCCTTCTGCACCGGAACATAACTTGATTGATTTGACAGAGTCCCAGCCACAACACTCCTATCCCCGGGGAGGGCACTGAGCAACCCTGTCGGGCAGGTACTAGCAATCCAATGGCGCTCTCATAAAGACTCCGAACCTGTTATTGTCATTCCTGTTGGACCCCGGAAGATATTGGTAAATTTTATTATTGATACCGGAGCCCAAATGTCTGCAATCACTAACGAAACGGCACAACTTCTAGGTATAAATCCCACCCGACGCAGAGTCAACTTCACAGGAATTGATGGTGTGGTAAAAACATGCCCCACTGCAAAAATTAACCTCTGGTTGCCGGGAGAGCAGCGAATGACTAGGGCAGAAGTGTTAGTGGGTGCCTCACGTAGACCCGACTCAAAGTGTCAGGGACCCGCACAGGAAGTTAAATTCCTGGGGGTCTGGTGGATTAAGGGAGCTGCTTCTGTCCCTCAGGATACCCTGAAAAAATAGAACATGGACAGAATCCTTCCAGCACGAAGGAGTTACAGCAGGTCCTGGGAACTTTAAGTTATTGGCGTAAACACATCCCTGGCTTTTCCATCATTGCTCGCCCCCTTCATAGCTTGCCAAAAAAGGGTAAATCCTGGGTGTGGACTGAACAACACACTAATGCTCTGCAATTACTAATAAAGGAGCTAAGGTTATTCCAACAACTTGGCCCCATACATCCAACTGACCCTGTCCATGTAGAATGGCGGCTCAGTGAACATGGTTCCCGTTGTAATTTATGGCAGAAGGGACCAGCAGGACCGGAGAGACCATTAGAATTTTGCTCCCACTCCTTCAATGATACTGAATGCAGCTATTCAGACCTGGAGAAGGGTTTACTGTCCCTGGTGCGAGCGTTGCAACGAGCAGAGCAGATAAGAAGAGAACAGAGTGTGATCTTTCCTGGGACCTTTTCGCCTCCCAGATGTGGTCCTTAAAGGGACACCACCACCAGCTGGCATTGCCCAGAGACCTACAGTTCGAAAGTGGTATGCTTATTTAGAAGGCATTAATGAAATCAAGCCAGTCTCTGAAGGCAGTGTTAAAGTATCCAAGGCTACTTCACAAGGATACCAAAGGATATAGATGGTGCCCTATTGTTCCAATCCCCACCAAACAGACCATCTCCGATCCAAGAAGCACCTCCTTTGAGGGACAGCAGTGATCTTAGAGGAGTGTGGTTTACTGGTGCGTCATCTCACCGTTAAAAAAATAAGTGCAAATATAAGGCCGTAGCACTGGAAGTAACAACGGGAGAAAGAGCAATTGAAATAGGGGAGGGTAGGGGAACTCAGAGCTGTCCTACTAGCTGCACAACATGGAGCCACCTCCTTTTACGCTGAGTCATATGCTGTTCTTAAAGGAGCCACTGAATGGCTAGGACACTGGGCAGCCAACGATTGGCAGGTGAATAGAGTCCCAGTTTGGGAGACAGATAATTGGAAGCAACTGTTGGAAATAGGAGGACAGAGACCATTGCACATTGCTTGGGTAAAAGGCCACGATCGTTCAAACTCGATCACTGCTCAGTTCAACCAACAGGTAGATGGCCTCACGCGGCTGCAACAAATTGACATTGTAGATGATGGTCGGGAATGGGAACGCTTACTTGAATCGTTACATGTTAAACGTGGCCGCACAGGCCGTCCTGACCTGTATCGGGAAGGTGGGTGGCTTGTGTCAGTTAAGCTGTGCGAACAAATAGTAACTGCCTGTTCACAATGTCGCCTACGACTCAGCAAAGATCATCCGAGTAAGGCGCCTCCCTTACACATGCGGGACAAGAAAGCGTTGTGGCATTCATGGCAGCTTGATTATATTGGGCCCTTGAGATCATCAGGTGGGAAAAGATATGTCCTGGTAGGAGTGGAGATTATCTCCAGCCTCAGTATGGCCAGCAGTTTCAAACCAGCTACGAGGGACAACACAGTGAAAGGCCTAACAGGGTGGTTCAGCACACTTCCCCTTCCCGACGAAATCCAGAGTGATAACGTTTCACACTTTACGGCTTCGGTGGTACAAGATTGGGCCAAGGAAGAAGGGATTCGATGGGTATTTCATACTCCCTGTTATCCCCAGGCTAATGGCATTGTTGAACGCACCAATAGATTGGTTAAGCGTTTTGCAAAAAGTCATGAACCTGGTTGGCATTTGCGATTGGATGATGCCATCTATCAACTAAATAACAAATGGAGTGGAGACGGCTGTCCTAAAATGAAAGCTTTCTGTGTACCTGCCAATATTATCTCGCCAAAGGCTGCCAATGAACCGGGAAAATACCCCGGAAGATTTCACCCTGGACTACCTGTGCTAGTGAAAATGCCTCAAAATGGGACGGTGCCAATGGTGCTAGCTACTCCCAAAAATCCCTATGCATGGGAAGCCAAGGATTGTTCAGGGAAGATACACCGGATCAGCACCCGGTGGACCGCACCTTCTTTTTAACCCCGTCGGTCGAATAAGACCGAGCAGATTTTCTTTTCCTTTATGTCTTACAGGAACCTTGGATGAGCTGTACAGACGGATTGGCCTACGCTACCTTTGAATGTCTCCAGGGAATCCTGACATTGAACCTGGCAATAATACTACTTTTATGATGTATGGCTATTTGGAGGCCCAAATTCTAAAATGACGAATTGGCAGATGGAATTGATGCTATTCAGTTTCACCTTTTTATTCCCTGTTGTTTGTAGTCAAAGAGACCCAGAGTGGCCATGGTCTCAAGCCTTTCTCGTCTATAATACAAGACTACAGGGAGACCTCATGCTAACGCACCCTTTCCCAATATAGTCAAGCACAGTCTCTGGGGTTTCATCGGGATGTGTCTCAAAGTGACAAGCATTCTGGTTGGTGTCAAGACAAAGGTCTTGTGCTTTGAGAGTATTACTCTCACAAATGAATCCTTGTTGGTCTCGTGAAACGCATGCGTCAACATCAGCAGTTTGCCATTTAGTCTCATTTTGTCGTGCCCAACCTCTGTGCTGTGTTGGATAGAGTAGAGCTCCTTGATGATTCAACCCCAGTGCGATGATTGGGTATATGGTGGATACTGAGGCATTGCGTATCGTTAAGACAAAAGCTGTGGCTTTGCTCTCAGTGGGATCGTAGGTGAAATTAACCAGATACCACCAGGATTGAAATTTTCTCTCAAACTCAATTGCGTTATCCCATATTACTTTTCGAATTTCGGTGGGCAAGGTGCCTTCTTCACCTTCCCTTATGATTTATGAGTTTTTGCAAAACGCTTAACCAATCCGTTGGTGCATTCAACAATGCCATTAGCCTGAGGATAATAGGGAGTATGAAATACCCATCGAATCCCTTCTTCTTTGGCCCAATCTTGTACCACTGTAGCGGTAAAGTGTGAACCGTTATCACTTTGGATTTCCTCGGGAAGGGGAAGTGTGCTGAGCCACCCTTTTAGGCCTTTCACTGTGTTGTCCCCAGCAGCTGATTTGAAGCCAGTGGCCATACTGAGGCTGGAGATAATCTCCACTCCGACTAGGACATATCTTTTCCCACCTGATGATCTCAAGGGCCCAATATAATCAATCTGCCATGAATGCCACAACATTTTCTTGTCCCGCATGTGTAAGGGAGGCGCCTTACTCGGATGATCTTTGCTGAGTCGTAGGCGACATTGTGACCAGGCAGTTACTACTTGTTCGCACAGCTTAACCGACACAGGCCACCCCCGGGCTAGACCTTCCTGATACAGATCAGCACGGCCTGTATGGCCAGGCTTAATATGTAACCATTCCCGACCATCATCTACAGTGTCAATTTGTTGTAGCCGCGTGAGGCTATCTACCTGTTGGTTGAACTGAGCAGTGATCGAGTTTGAACGATCGTGGCCTTTTACCCAAGCAATGTGCAATGGTCTCTGTCCTCCTATTTCCAACAGTTGCTTCCAACTGTCTGTCTCCCAGATTGGGACTCTATTCACCTGCCAATCATTGGCTGCCCAGTGTCCTAGCCATTCAGTGGCTCCTTTAAAAACAGCATATGAGTCAGTGTAAATGTAAGTAGCTCCATGTTGTGCAGCTAGTAGGACGGCTCTGAGTTCCCCTACTTGTGCCCTACCTTCTCCTGTTTCAATTGCTCTTTCCCCCGTTGCTACTTCCAGTGCTACGGCCTTGTATTTCCACTTGCTGTTCTCACGGTGAGATGACACACCAGTAAACCACACTCCTGTAAGATCACTGCCTGCTTTCAGAGGAGGTGCTTCTTGGATTGGAGATGGTCTGTTTGGTGGGGATTGGAACAATAGGGCACCATCTCTATCCTTCTGGAGCATGGATACTTTGATACTACCTTCAGAGACTGGCATGATAGCATTAATGCCTTCTAAATAAGCATACCACTTTCGAACTGTGGGTTTCTGGGCAATGCCAGCTGGCGGTGCTGTCCCTTTACGGACCACATCTAGGAGTCGAAAAGGGCCCCGAACAATCACGCTCTGTTCTCTCCTTATCTGCTCTGCTCGTTGCAATGCTCGCACCAGGGACAGTAAACCCTTCTCCAGGTCTGAATAGCTGCTCTCAGTATCATTAAAGGCGTGAGAGCTAAATTCTAATGGTCTCTCCGGTCCTGCTGGTCCCTTCTGGCATAAATTACAATGGGAACCATGTTCACTGAGCCCCCATTCTACATGGACAGGGTCAGTTGGATGTATGGGGCCAAGTTGTTGGAATAACCTTAGCTCTTTTATTAGCAATTCTAGTGCATTAGTATGTTGTTCAGTCGACTCCCAGGATTTACCTTTTTTGAGCAAACAATAAAGGGGGCGAGCAATGATGGAAAAGCCAGGGATGTGTTTACGCTAATAACTTAAAGTTCCCAGGACTTGCTGTAACTCCTTCGTGCTGGAAGGATTCTGTCCATGTTCTATTTTTTCAGGGTATCCTGAGGGACAGAAGCAGCTCCCTTAATCCACCAGACCCCCAGGAATTTAACTTCCTGTGCGGGTCCCTGACACTTTGAGTCGGGAATTTCCAATCCCAAATCTGATAATGTTTTTCGGATGTTTTCCATCATGTCTTGTACACTTTCTTGGTTCTCTCCCCTATTAAGATGTCATCAATAATATATTGGTATACTGTACATCCCTGTGAAACAGGAATCTCTGATAGCACTTTAGCCAAAGCATTATGGGCAATAGTGGGGGAATGTTTGTATCCTTGCGGAAAGCGGTTAAAGGTATATTGGACTCCTTTCCATGTGAATGCAAACTGCGCTTTGTCCTGCTCAAGGAGGAGAATCATAAAAAAATATGTCTTTAAAATCTAAGGCAACCCTGCAAGGATGGGCAGCTCCTTTTATCATTGTCACAATTTCCGCGATATTCGGAACAGCAGCGGTCAGAGGTGCAGTGTTGGCGTTTAATTTTCCGTAATCTACTGTGAAACGCCATTGCCTTTTTGGTTTCTTTACTGGCCACACCGGTGAAAAATAAGGCGAGTGAATCCTCTTAATGATGTCCCTTTTTTTCTAAATTTGATACCAATCTGTCTGCTCCTGCAACAGCAGTTGCAGGCAGTGGATACTACAGGACAGCAGAGATTTTAGAGGGAGGGAAAAGTATGGAAGTTTCCAATAGACTCAATTTCACTGTGTCTATTACTTTTTCAAATCCTGCAAAACTTCACACTGTGGAGACATCATTAAGAAAAGTCATTAAGAAACCCTCGGACGGCAGGCTTTCGTGACGCCTTCAGCCTCAAAATCACCCTTTCCCACGTGGCGCCGCGCCAGGCACAAAAATGGCCATACGACTGGAGATGGGTCCCCTGCCAAAAGAGCCAGCAGGTAAAACTATGCCTTGTTCTAAAGCTCTTTGGGAACCGCTTGCGTAGCCCCACAGACCTGGGGGCTGCGGGCTTTGCTGCTGCCTTCAGCCTCAAAACCACCCTTTCCCACTTGGCGCCGTGCCAGGCACAAAAATGGCCGTACGGCTGGAGATGGGTCCCCCGCCCAAAGAGCCAGCTGGGAAAACTATGCCTTGTTCTAAAGCTCTTTGGGAACCGCTTGCTTGGCCCCACAGACCTGGGGGCTGCAGTCTTTGCTGCTGCCTTCAGCCTCAACACCACCCTTACCCACTTGGCTTCGCGCCAGGCACAAAAATGGCCATACGGCTGGAGATGGGTCCCCTGCCAAAAGAGCCAGCAGGGAAAACTATGCCTTGTTCTAAAGCTCTTTGGGAACCGCTTGCGTAGCCCCACAGACCTGGGGGCTGCGGGCTTTCCTGCTGCCTTCAGCCTCAAAACCACCCTTTCCCACTTGGCGCCGTGCCAGGCACAAAAATGGCCATACGGCTGGAGATGGGTCCCCCGCCCAAAGAGCCAGCTGGGAAAACTATGCCTTGTTCTAAAGCTCTTTGGGAACCGCTTGCTTGGCCCCACAGACGTGGGGGCTGCGGGCTTTCCTGCTGCCTTCAGCCTCAAAACCACCCTATGCCACTACGCACCGCGTCAGGCACAAAAATAGCCATACGGCTGGAGATGGGTCCCCCACCCAAAGAGCCAGCAGGGAAAACTATGCCTTGTTCTAAAGCTCTTTGGGAACCGCTTGCGTAGCCCCACAGACCTGGGGGCTGCAGGCTTTCCTGCTGTCTTCAGCCTCAAAGCCACCCTTTCCCACTTGGCGCCCTATCAGGCACAAAAATGGCCTATGGGTGGAGATGGGTCCCATGCCCAAAGAGCCAGCAGGGAAAACTATGCCTTGTTCTAAAGCTCTTTGGGAACCGCTTGCGTAGCCCCACAGACCTGGGGGCTGCGGGCTTTCCTGCTGCCTTCAGCCTCGATACCACCATTTCCCACTTGGCGCTGCGCCATGCACAAAAATGGCCATACGGCTGGAGATGGGTCCCCCGCCCAAAGAGCCAGCAGGGAAAACTATGCCTTGTTCTAACGCTCTTTGGGAACCGCTTGCATAGCCCCACAGACCTGGGGGCTGCGGGCTTTCCTGCTGCCTTTAGCCTCGACACCACCCTTTCCCTCTTGGCGCCCCGCCAGGCACAAAAATGGCCGTACGGCTGGAGATGGGTCCCCCGCCCAAAGAGCCAGCAGGGAAAACTATGCCTTGTTCTAAAGCTCTTTGGGAACCGCTTGCGTAGCCGCACAGACCTGGGGGCTGCGGGCTTTCCTGCTGCCTTCAGCCTCAAAGCCACCCTTTCCCACTTTGCGCCGGGCCAGGCACAAAAATGGCCATACGGCTGGAGATGGGTCCCCCGCCCAAAGAGCCAGCAGGGAAAACTATGCCTTGTTCTAAAGCTCTTTGGGAACCGCTTGCGTAGCCCCACAGACCTTGGGGCTGCGGGCTTTCCTGCTGCCTTCAGCCTCGACAGCACCCTTTCCCACTTGGCTTCGCGCCAGGCACAAAAATGGCCTATGGCTGGAGATGGGTCCCATGCCCTAAGAGCCAGCAGGGAAAACTATGCCTTGTTCTAAAGCTCTTTGGGAACCGCTTGCGTAGCACCACAGACCTGGGGGCTGCAGGCTTTGCTCCTGCCTTCAGCCTCAAAGCCACCCTTTCCCACCTGGCGCCGCGCCAGGCTCAAAAATGGCCATACGGCTGGAGATGGGTCCCCCGCCCAGAGAGCCAGCAGGGAAAACTATGCCTTGTTCTAAAGCTCTTTGGGAACCTCTTGCGTAGCCCCACAGACCTGGGGGCTGCGGGCTTTCCTGCTGTCTTCAGCCTCAAAGTAACCCTTTCCCACTTGGCGCCCTATCAAGCACAAAAATGGCCTATGGCTGGAGATGGGTCCCCCGCCCAAAGAGCCAGCAGGGAAAACTATGCCTTGTTCTAAAGCTCTTTGGGAACCGCTTGCGTAGCCGCACAGACCTGGGGGCTGCGGGCTTTCCTGCTGCCTTCAGCCTCAAAACCACCCTTTCCCACTTGGCCCCCGGCCAGGCACAAAAATGGCCATACGGTTGGAGATGGGTCCCCCGCCCAAAGAGCCAGCAGGGAAAACTATGCCTTGTTGTAAAGCTCTTTGGGAACCGCTTGCGTAGCCCCACAGACCTGGGGGCTGCAGGCTTTGCTGCTGCCTTCAGCCTCAAAGCCACCCTTTCCCACTTGGCGCTGCGCCAGGCACAAAAATGGCCATACGGCTGGAGATGGGTTCCCCGCCCAAAGAGCCAGCAGGGAAAATTATGCCTTGTTCTAAAGCTCTTTGGGAACCGCTTGTGTAGCCCCACAGACCTGGGGGCTGCGGGCTTTCCTGCTGCCTTTAGCCTCGACACAACCCTTTCCCACTTGGCGCCGCGCCAGGCTCAAAAATGGCCATACGGCTGGAGATGGGTCCCCCGCCCAGAGAGCCAGCAGGGAAAACTATGCCTTGTTCTAAAGCTCTTTGGGAACCGCTTGCGTAGCCCCACAGACCTGGGGGCTGCGGGCTTTCCTGCTGCCTTCAAGCCTCAAAGCCACCCTTTCCCACTGGGCGCCGGGCCAGGCACAAAAATGGCCTATGGCTGGAGATGGGTCCCCCGAACAAAGAGCCAGCAGGGAAAACTATGCCTTGTTCTAAAGCTCTTTGGGAACTGCTTGCGTAGCCCCACAGACCTGGGGGCTGCGGGCTTTCCTGCTGCCTTCAGCCTCAAAGCCACCCTTTCCCACTTGGCGCCCTATCAAGCACAAAAATGGCCTATGGCTGGAGATGGGTCCCAGGCCCAAAGAGCCAGCAGGGAAAATTATGCCTTGTTCTAAAGCTCTTTGGGAACCGCTTGCTTGGCCCCACAGACCTGGGGGCTGCGGGCTTTCCTGCTGCCTTCAGCCTCGACACCACCCTTTCCCACTTGGCGCCGCGCCAGGCACAAAAATGGCCATACGGCTGGAGATGGGTCCCCCGCCCAAAGAGCCAGCAGGGAAAACTATGCCTTGTTCTAAAGCTCTTTGGGAACCGCTTGCGTAGCCCCACAGACCTGGGGGCTGCGGGCTTTCCTGCTGCCTTCACCCTCAAAACCACCCTTTCCCACTTGGCACTGCTCCAGGCTCAAAAATGGCCATACGGCTGCAGATGGGTCCCCCGCCCAGAGAGCCAGCAGGGAAAATTATGCCTTGTTCTAAAGCTCTTTGGGAACCGCTTGCGTAGCCCCACAGACCTGGGGGCTGCAGTCTTTGCTGCTGCCTTCAGCCTCAAAGCCACCCTTTCCCACTTGGCGCCGGGCCAGGCACAAAAATGGCCATACGGCTGGAGATGGGTCCCCCGCCCAAAGAGCCAGCAGGGAAAACTATGCCTTGTTCTAAAGCTCTTTGGGAACCGCTTGCGTAGCCCCACAGACCTGGGGGCTGCGGGCTTTCCTGCTGCCTTCAGCCTCAAAGCCACCCTTTCCCACTTGGCGCCGTGCCAGGCACAAAAATGGCCATACGGCTGGAGATGGGTCCCCCGCCCAAAGAGCCAGCAGGGAAAACTATGCCTTGTTCTAAAGCTCTTTGGGAACCGCTTGCTTGGCCCCACAGACGTGGGGGCTGCAGTCTTTGCTGCTGCCTTCAGCCTCAACACCACCCTTTCCCACTTGGCGCCGGGCCAGGGACAAAAATGGCCATACGGCTGGAGATGGGTCCCCTGCCAAAAGAGCCAGCAGGGAAAACTATGCCTTGTTCTAAAGCTATTTGGGAACCGCTTGCGTAGCCCCACAGACCTGGGGGCTGCAGGCTTTGCTCCTGCCTTCAGCCTCAAAGCCACCCTTTCCCACCTGGCGCCGCGCCAGGCTCAAAAATGGCCATACGGCTGGAGATGGGTCCCCGCCCAGAGAGCCAGCAGGGAAAACTATGCCTTGTTCTAAAGCTCTTTGGGAACCGCTTGCGTAGCCCCACAGACCTGGGGACTGCGGGCTTTCCTGCTGCCTTCAGCCTCGACACCACCCTTTCCCACTTGGCGCCGCGCCAGGCACAAAAATGGCCATACGGCTGGAGATGGGTCCCCCGCCCTAAGAGCCAGCAGGGAAAACTATGCCTTGTTCTAAAGCTCTTTGGGAACCGCTTGCATAGCCCCACAGACCTGGGGGCTGCAGGCTTTCCTGCTGTCTTCAGCCTCAAAGCCACCCTTTCCCACTTGGCGCCCTATCAGGCACAAAAATGGCCATACGGCTGGAGATGGGTCCCCCGCCCAAAGAGCCAGCAGGGAAAATTATGCCTTGTTCTAAAGCTCTTTGGGAACCGCTTGCGTAGCCCCACAGACCTGGGGGCTGCGGGCTTTGCTGCTGCCTTCAGCCTCAAAGCCACCCTTTCCCACTTGGCGCCGCGCCAGGCACAAAAATGGCCATACGGCTGGAGATGGGTCCCCCGCCCAAAGAGCCAGCAGGGAAAATTATGCCTTGTTCTAAAGCTCTTTGGGAACCGCTTGCGTAGCCCCACAGACCTGGGGGCTGCGGGCTTTCCTGCTGCCTTTAGCCTCGACACAACCCTTTCCCACTTGGCGCCGCGCCAGGCTCAAAAATGGCCATACGGCTGGAGATGGGTCCCCCGCCCAAAGAGCCAGCAGGGAAAACTATGCCTTGTTCTAAAGCTCTTTGGGAACCGCTTGCGTAGCCGCACAGACCTGGGGGCTGCAGGCTTTGCTGCTGCCTTCAGCCTCAAAGCCACCCTTTCCCACTTGGCGCCCTATCAAGCACAAAAAAGGCCTATGGCTGGAGATGGGTCCCAGGCCCAAAGAGCCAGCAGGGAAAACTATGCCTTGTTCTAAAGCTCTTTGGGAACCGCTTGCTTGGCCCCACAGACCTGGGGGCTGCGGGCTTTCCTGCTGCCTTCAGCCTCGACACCACCCTTTCCCACTTGGCGCCGCGCCAGGCTCAAAAATGGCCATACGGCTGGAGATGGGTCCCCCGCCCAGAGAGCCAGCAGGGAAAACTATGCCTTGTTCTAAAGCTCTTTGGGAACCGCTTGCGTAGCCCCACAGACCTGGGGGCTGCGGGATTTCCTGCTGCCTTCACCCTCAAAACCACCCTTTCCCACTTGGCACTGCTCCAGGCTCAAAAATGGCCATACGGCTGCAGATGGGTCCCCCGCCCAGAGAGCCAGCAGGGAAAACTATGCCTTGTTCTAAAGCTCTTTGGGAACCGCTTGCGTAGCCCCACAGACCTGGGGGCTGCGGGCTTTGCTGCTGCCTTCAGCCTCAAAGCCACCCTTTCCCACTTGGCGCCGCGCCAGGCACAAAAATGGCCATACGGCTGGAGATGGGTCCCCCGCCCAAAGAGCCAGCAGGGAAAACTATGCCTTGTTCTAAAGCTCTTTGGGAACCGCTTGCTTGGCCCCACAGACGTGGGGGCTGCGGGCTTTCCTGCTGCCTTCAGCCTCAAAACCACCCTATGCCACTACGCACCGCGTCAGGCACAAAAATAGCCATACGGCTGGAGATGGGTCCCCCGCCCAAAGAGCCAGCAGGGAAAACTATGCCTTGTTCTAAAGCTCTTTGGGAACCGCTTGCGTAGCCCCACAGACCTGGGGGCTGCGGGCTTTCCTGCTGCCTTCAGCCTCGATACCACCATTTCCCACTTGGCGCTGCGTCATGCACAAAAATGGCCATACGGCTGGAGATGGGTCCCCCGCCCAAAGAGCCAGCAGGGAAAACTATGCCTTGTTCTAAAGCTCTTTGGGAACCGCTTGCGTAGCCCCACAGACCTGGGGGCTGCGGGCTTTCCTGCTGCCTTTAGCCTCGACACCACCCTTTCCCTCTTGGCGCCGCGCCAGGCACAAAAATGGCCGTACGGCTGGAGATGGGTCCCCCGCCCAAAGAGCCAGCAGGGAAAACTATGCCTTGTTCTAAAGCTCTTTGGGAACCGCTTGCGTAGCCCCACAGACCTGGGGGCTGCGGGCTTTCCTGCTGCCTTCAGCCTCAAAGCCACCCTTTCCCACTTTGCGCCGGGCCAGGCACAAAAATGGCCATACGGCTGGAGATGGGTCCCCCGCCCAAAGAGCCAGCAGGGAAAACTATGCCTTGTTCTAAAGCTCTTTGGGAACCGCTTGCGTAGCCCCACAGACCTTGGGGCTGCGGGCTTTCCTGCTGCCTTCAGCCTCGACAGCACCCTTTCCCACTTGGCGCCGCGCCAGGCACAAAAATGGCCTATGGCTGGAGATGGGTCCCATGCCCTAAGAGCGAGCAGGGAAAACTATGCCTTGTTCTAAAGCTCTTTGGGAACTGCTTGCGTAGCCCCACAGACCTGGGGGCTGCGGGCTTTCCTGCTGCCTTCAGCCTCAAAGCCACCCTTTCCCACTTGGCGCCGGGCCAGGGACAAAAATGGCCATACGGCTGGAGATGGGTCCCATGCCCAAAGAGCCAGCAGGGAAAACTATGCCTTGTTCTAAAGCTCTTTGGGAACCGCTTGCTTGGCCCCACAGACCTGGGGGCTGCAGGCTTTGCTGCTGCCTTCAGCCTCGACACCACCCTTACCCACTTGGCGCCGCGCCAGGCACAAAAATGGCCATACGGCTGGAGATGGGTCCCCCGCCCAAAGAGCCAGCAGGGAAAACTATGCCTTGTTCTAAAGCTCTTTGGGAACCGCTTGCGTAGCCCCACAGACCTGGGGGCTGCGGGCTTTCCTGCTGCCTTCAGCCTCAAAACCACCCTTTCCCACTACGCACTGCGCCAGGCACAAAAATGGCCATACGTCTGGAGATGGGTCCCCCGCCCAAAGAGCCAGCTGGGAAAACTATGCCTTGTTCTAAAGCTCTTTGGGAACCGCTTGCTTGGCCCCACAGACGTGGGGGCTGCGGGCTTTCCTGCTGCCTTCAGCCTCAAAACCACCCTATGCCACTACGCACCGCGTCAGGCACAAAAATAGCCATACGGCTGGAGATGGGTCCCCCACCCAAAGAGCCAGCAGGGAAAATTATGCCTTGTTCTAAAGCTCTTTGGGAACCGCTTGCGTAGCCCCACAGACCTGGGGGCTGCAGGCTTTCCTACTGTCTTCAGCCTCAAAGCCACCCTTTCCCACTTGGCGCCCTATCAGGCACAAAAATGGCCTATGGGTGGAGATGGGTCCCATGCCCAAAGAGCCAGCAGGGAAAACTATGCCTTGTTCTAAAGCTCTTTGGGAACCGCTTGCGTAGCCGCACAGACGTGGGGGCTGCGGGCTTTCCTGCTGCCTTCAGCCTCGATACCACCATTTCCCACTTGGCGCTGCGCCATGCACAAAAATGGCCATACGGCTGGAGATGGGTCCCCCGCCCAAAGAGCCAGCAGGGAAAACTATGCCTTG
Organism: Rissa tridactyla; assembly: GCF_028500815.1. Taxonomy (NCBI): domain Eukaryota; kingdom Metazoa; phylum Chordata; class Aves; order Charadriiformes; family Laridae; genus Rissa; species Rissa tridactyla. Next base: position 310,192 of record NW_026529341.1, on the reverse strand, counting down.
TTCTAACGCTCTTTGGGAACCGCTTGCGTAGCCCCACAGACCTGGGGGCTGCGGGCTTTCCTGCTGCCTTCAGCCTCAAAGCCACCCTTTCCCACTTTGCGCCGGGCCAGGCACAAAAATGGCCATACGGCTGGAGATGGGTCCCCCGCCCAGAGAGCCAGCAGGGAAAACTATGCCTTGTTCTAAAGCTCTTTGGGAACCGCTTGCGTAGCCCCACAGACCTTGGGGCTGCAGGCTTTCCTGCTGCCTTCAGCCTCGACAGCACCCTTTCCCACTTGGCTTCGCGCCAGGCACAAAAATGGCCTATGGCTGGAGATGGGTCCCATGCCCTAAGAGCCAGCTGGGAAAAATATGCCTTGTTCTAAAGCTCTTTGGGAACCGCTTGCGTAGCACCACAGACCTGGGGGCTGCAGGCTTTGCTCCTGCCTTCAGCCTCAAAGCCACCCTTTCCCACCTGGCACCGCGCCAGGCTCAAAAATGGCCATACGGCTGGAGATGGGTCCCCCGCACAGAGAGCCAGCAGGGAAAACTATGCCTTGTTCTAAAGCTCTTTGGGAACCGCTTGCGTAGCCCCACAGACCTGGGGGCTGCGGGCTTTCCTGCTGTCTTCAGCCTCAAAGCAACCCTTTCCCACTTGGCGCCCTATCAAGCACAAAAATGGCCTATGGCTGGAGATGGGTCCCATGCCCTAAGAGCGAGCAGGGAAAACTATGCCTTGTTCTAAAGCTCTTTGGGAACTGCTTGCGTAGCCCCACAGACCTGGGGGCTGCGGGCTTTCCTTGCTGCCTTCAGCCTCAAAGCCACCCTTTCCCACTTGGCGCCGGGCCAGGGACAAAAATGGCCATACGGCTGGAGATGGGTCCCATGCCCAAAGAGCCAGCAGGGAAAACTATGCCTTGTTCTAAAGCTCTTTGGGAACCGCTTGCTTGGCCCCACAGACCTGGGGGCTGCAGGCTTTGCTGCTGCCTTCAGCCTCGACACCACCCTTACCCACTTGGCGCCGCGCCAGGCACAAAAATGGCCATACGGCTGGAGATGGGTCCCCCGCCCAAAGAGCCAGCAGGGAAAACTATGCCTTGTTCTAAAGCTCTTTGGGAACCGCTTGCGTAGCCCCACAGACCTGGGGGCTGCGGGCTTTCCTGCTGCCTTCAGCCTCAAAACCACCCTTTCCCACTACGCACTGCGCCAGGCACAAAAATGGCCATACGTCTGGAGATGGGTCCCCCGCCCAAAGAGCCAGCTGGGAAAACTATGCCTTGTTCTAAGCTCTTTGGGAACCGCTTGCTTGGCCCCACAGACGTGGGGGCTGCGGGCTTTCCTGCTGCCTTCAGCCTCAAAACCACCCTATGCCACTACGCACCGCGTCAGGCACAAAAATAGCCATACGGCTGGAGATGGGTCCCCCACCCAAAGAGCCAGCAGGGAAAATTATGCCTTGTTCTAAAGCTCTTTGGGAACCGCTTGCGTAGCCCCACAGACCTGGGGGCTGCAGGCTTTCCTACTGTCTTCAGCCTCAAAGCCACCCTTTCCCACTTGGCGCCCTATCAGGCACAAAAATGGCCTATGGGTGGAGATGGGTCCCATGCCCAAAGAGCCAGCAGGGAAAACTATGCCTTGTTCTAAAGCTCTTTGGGAACCGCTTGCGTAGCCGCACAGACGTGGGGGCTGCGGGCTTTCCTGCTGCCTTCAGCCTCGATACCACCATTTCCCACTTGGCGCTGCGCCATGCACAAAAATGGCCATACGGCTGGAGATGGGTCCCCCGCCCAAAGAGCCAGCAGGGAAAACTATGCCTTGTTCTAACGCTCTTTGGGAACCGCTTGCGTAGCCCCACAGACCTGGGGGCTGCGGGCTTTCCTGCTGCCTTCAGCCTCAAAGCCACCCTTTCCCACTTTGCGCCGGGCCAGGCACAAAAATGGCCATACGGCTGGAGATGGGTCCCCCGCCCAGAGAGCCAGCAGGGAAAACTATGCCTTGTTCTAAAGCTCTTTGGGAACCGCTTGCGTAGCCCCACAGACCTTGGGGCTGCAGGCTTTCCTGCTGCCTTCAGCCTCGACAGCACCCTTTCCCACTTGGCTTCGCGCCAGGCACAAAAATGGCCTATGGCTGGAGATGGGTCCCATGCCCTAAGAGCCAGCTGGGAAAAATATGCCTTGTTCTAAAGCTCTTTGGGAACCGCTTGCGTAGCACCACAGACCTGGGGGCTGCAGGCTTTGCTCCTGCCTTCAGCCTCAAAGCCACCCTTTCCCACCTGGCACCGCGCCAGGCTCAAAAATGGCCATACGGCTGGAGATGGGTCCCCCGCACAGAGAGCCAGCAGGGAAAACTATGCCTTGTTCTAAAGCTCTTTGGGAACCGCTTGCGTAGCCCCACAGACCTGGGGGCTGCGGGCTTTCCTGCTGTCTTCAGCCTCAAAGCAACCCTTTCCCACTTGGCGCCCTATCAAGCACAAAAATGGCCTATGGCTGGAGATGGGTCCCATGCCCAAAGAGCCAGCAGGGAAAACTATGCCTTGTTCTAAAGCTCTTTGGGAACCGCTTGCGTAGCCCCACAGACCTGGGGGCTGCGGGCTTTGCTGCTGCCTTCAGCCTCAAAGCCACCCTTTCCCACTTGGCGCCGTGCCAGGCACAAAAATGGCCATACGGCTGGAGATGGGTCCCAGGCCCAAAGAGCCAGCAGGGAAAACTATGCCTTGTTCTAAAGCTCTTTGGGAACCGCTTGCTTGGCCCCACAGACGTGGGGGCTGCGGGCTTTCCTGCTGCCTTCAGCCTCGACACCACCCTTTCCCACTTGGCGCCGCGCCAGGCACAAAAATGGCCATACGGCTGGAGATGGGTCCCCCGCCCAAAGAGCCAGCAGGGAAAACTATGCCTTGTTCTAAAGCTCTTTGGGAACCGCTTGCGTAGCCCCACAGACCTGGGGGCTGCGGGCTTTCCTGCTGCCTTCAGATTCAAAGCCACCCTTTCCGTCTTGGGGCTTCGCCAGGCACAAAAATGGCCATACGGCTGGAGATGGGTCCCCCGCCCAAAGAGCGAGCAGGGAAAACTATGCCTTGTTCTAAAGCTCTTTGGGAACCGCTTGCGTAGCCCCACAGACCTGGGGGCTGCGGGCTTTCCTGCTGCCTTCAGCCTCGACACCACCCTTTCCCACTTGGCGCCGCGCCAGGCACAAAAATGGCCATACGGCTGGAGATGGGTCCCCCGCCCTAAGAGCCAGCAGGGAAAACTATGCCTTGTTCTAAAGCTCTTTGGGAACCGCTTGCGTAGCCCCACAGACCTGGGGGCTGCAGGCTTTGCTCCTGCCTTCAGCCTCAAAGCCACCCTTTCCCACCTGGCGCCGCGCCAGGCTCAAAAATGGCCATACGGCTGGAGATGGGTCCCCGCCCAGAGAGCCAGCAGGGAAAACTATGCCTTGTTCTAAAGCTCTTTGGGAACCGCTTGCGTAGCCCCACAGACCTGGGGACTGCGGGCTTTCCTGCTGCCTTCAGCCTCGACACCACCCTTTCCCACTTGGCGCCGCGCCAGGCACAAAAATGGCCATACGGCTGGAGATGGGTCCCCCGCCCAAAGAGCCAGCAGGGAAAACTATGCCTTGTTCTAAAGCTCTTTGGGAACCGCTTGCGTAGCCGCACAGACCTGGGGGCTGCGGGCTTTGCTGCTGCCTTCAGCCTCAAAGCCACCCTTTCCCACTTGGCGCCGCGCCAGGCACAAAAATGGCCATACGGCTGCAGATGGGTCCCCCGCCCAAAGAGCCAGCAGGGAAAACTATGCCTTGTTCTAAAGCTCTTTGGGAACCGCTTGCGTAGCCCCACAGACCTGGGGGCTGCGGGCTTTCCTGCTGCCTTCAGCCTCAAAACCACCCTTTCCCACTTGGCGCCGGGCCAGGCACAAAAATGGCCATACGGCTGGAGATGGGTCCCCCCGCCCAGAGAGCCAGCAGGGAAAACTATGCCTTGTTCTAAAGCTCTTTGGGAACTGCTTGCGTAGCCCCACAGACCTGGGGGCTGCAGGCTTTCCTGCTGCCTTCAGCCTCAAAGCCACCCTTTCCCACTTGGCGCCCTATCAAGCACAAAAATGGCCTATGGCTGGAGATGGGTCCCAGGCCCAAAGAGCCAGCAGGGAAAACTATGCCTTGTTCTAAAGCTCTTTGGGAACCGCTTGCTTGGCCCCACAGACGTGGGGGCTGCGGGCTTTCCTGCTGCCTTCAGCCTCGACACCACCCTTTCCCACTTGGCGCCGCGCCAGGCACAAAAATGGCCATACGGCTGGAGATGGGTCCCCCGCCCAAAGAGACAGCAGGGAAAACTATGCCTTGTTCTAAAGCTCTTTGGGAACCGCTCGCTTGGCCCCACAGACCTGGGGGCTGCGGGCTTTGCTGCTGCCTTCAGCCTCAAAGCCACCCTTTCCCACTTGGCGCCGTGCCAGGCACAAAAATGGCCATACGGCTGGAGATGGGTCCCCCGCCCAAAGAGCCAGCAGGGAAAACTATGCCTTGTTCTAAAGCTCTTTGGGAACCGCTTGCTTGGCCCCACAGACCTGGGGGCTGCAGTCTTTGCTGCTGCCTTCAGCCTCAAAGCCACCATTTCCCACTTGGCGCCGGGCCAGGGACAAAAATGGCCATACGGCTGGAGATGGGTCCCCTGCCAAAAGAGCCAGCAGGGAAAACTATGCCTTGTTCTAAAGCTCTTTGGGAACCGCTTGCGTAGCCCCACAGACCTGGGGGCTGCGGGCTTTCCTGCTGCCTTCAGCCTCGATACCACCATTTCCCACTTGGCGCCGCGCCAGGCACAAAAATGGTCTATGGCTGGAGATGGGTCCCCCGCCCAAAGAGCCAGCAGGGAAAACTATGCCTTGTTCTAAAGCTCTTTGGGAACCGCTTGCGTAGCCCCACAGACCTGGGGGCTGCGGGCTTTCCTGCTGCCTTTAGCCTCGACACCACCCTTTCCCTCTTGGCGCCGCGCCAGGCACAAAAATGGCCGTACGGCTGGAGATGGGTCCCCCGCCCAAAGAGCCAGCAGGGAAAACTATGCCTTGTTCTAAAGCTCTTTGGGAACCGCTTGCGTAGCCGCACAGACCTGGGGGCCGCGGGCTTTCCTGCTGCCTTCAGCCTCAAAGCCACCCTTTCCCACTTTGCGCCGGGCCAGGCACAAAAATGGCCATACGGCTGGAGATGGGTCCCCCGCCCAAAGAGCCAGCAGGGAAAACTATGCCTTGTTCTAAAGCTCTTTGGGAACCGCTTGCGTAGCCCCACAGACCTGGGGGCTGCGGGCTTTCCTGCTGCCTTCAGCCTCGACAGCACCCTTTCCCACTTGGCTTCGCGCCAGGCACAAAAATGGCCTATGGCTGGAGATGGGTCCCCCGCCCAAAGAGCCAGCAGGGAAAACTATGCCTTGTTCTAAAGCTCTTTGGGAACCGCTTGCGTAGCCCCACAGACCTGGGGGCTGCGGGCTTTCCTGCTGCCTTCAGCCTCAAAACCACCCTTTCCCACTTGGCGCCGGGCCAGGCACAAAAATGGCCATACGGCTGGAGATGGGTCCCCCGCCCAGAGAGCCAGCAGGGAAAACTATGCCTTGTTCTAAAGCTCTTTGGGAACTGCTTGCGTAGCCCCACAGACCTGGGGGCTGCAGGCTTTCCTGCTGCCTTCAGCCTCAAAGCCACCCTTTCCCACTTGGCGCCCTATCAAGCACAAAAATGGCCTATGGCTGGAGATGGGTCCCAGGCCCAAAGAGCCAGCAGGGAAAACTATGCCTTGTTCTAAAGCTCTTTGGGAACCGCTTGCTTGGCCCCACAGACGTGGGGGCTGCGGGCTTTCCTGCTGCCTTCAGCCTCGACACCACCCTTTCCCACTTGGCGCCGCGCCAGGCACAAAAATGGCCATACGGCTGGAGATGGGTCCCCCGCCCAAAGAGACAGCAGGGAAAACTATGCCTTGTTCTAAAGCTCTTTGGGAACCGCTCGCTTGGCCCCACAGACCTGGGGGCTGCGGGCTTTGCTGCTGCCTTCAGCCTCAAAGCCACCCTTTCCCACTTGGCGCCGTGCCAGGCACAAAAATGGCCATACGGCTGGAGATGGGTCCCCCGCCCAAAGAGCCAGCAGGGAAAACTATGCCTTGTTCTAAAGCTCTTTGGGAACCGCTTGCGTAGCCCCACAGACCTGGGGGCTGCGGGCTTTCCTGCTGCCTTTAGCCTCGACACCACCCTTTCCCTCTTGGCGCCGCGCCAGGCACAAAAATGGCCGTACGGCTGGAGATGGGTCCCCCGCCCAAAGAGCCAGCAGGGAAAACTATGCCTTGTTCTAAAGCTCTTTGGGAACCGCTTGCGTAGCCGCACAGACCTGGGGGCCGCGGGCTTTCCTGTTGCCTTCAGCCTCAAAGCCACCCTTTCCCACTTTGCGCCGGGCCAGGCACAAAAATGGCCATACGGCTGGAGATGGGTCCCCCGCCCAAAGAGCCAGCAGGGAAAACTATGCCTTGTTCTAAAGCTCTTTGGGAACCGCTTGCGTAGCCCCACAGACCTGGGGGCTGCGGGCTTTCCTGCTGCCTTCAGCCTCGACAGCACCCTTTCCCACTTGGCTTCGCGCCAGGCACAAAAATGGCCTATGGCTGGAGATGGGTCCCCCGCCCAAAGAGCCAGCAGGGAAAATTATGCCTTGTTCTAAAGCTCTTTGGGAACCGCTTGCGTAGCCCCACAGACCTGGGGTCTGCGGGCTTTCCTGCTGCCTTCAGCCTCGACAGCACCCTTTCCCACTTGGCTTCGCGCCAGGCACAAAAATGGCCTATGGCTGGAGATGGGTCCCATGCCCTAAGAGCCAGCTGGGAAAACTATGCCTTGTTCTAAAGCTCTTTGGGAACCGCTTGCGTAGCCCCACAGACGTGGGGGCTGCAGGCTTTGCTCCTGCCTTCAGCCTCAAAGCCACCCTTTCCCACCTGGCGCCGCGCCAGGCTCAAAAATGGCCATACGGCTGGAGATGGGTCCCCCGCCCAGAGAGCCAGCAGGGAAAACTATGCCTTGTTCTAAAGCTCTTTGGGAACCGCTTGCTTGGCCCCACAGACGTGGGGGCTGCGGGCTTTCCTGCTGCCTTCAGCCTCGACACCACCCTTTCCCACTTGGCGCCGCGCCAGGCACAAAAATGGCCATACGGCTGGAGATGGGTCCCCCGCCCAAAGAGCCAGCAGGGAAAACTATGCCTTGTTCTAAAGCTCTTTGGGAACCGCTTGCGTAGCCCCACAGACCTGGGGGCTGCGGGCTTTCCTGCTGCCTTCAGATTCAAAGCCACCCTTTCCGTCTTGGGGCTTCGCCAGGCACAAAAATGGCCATACGGCTGGAGATGGGTCCCCCGCCCAAAGAGCGAGCAGGGAAAACTATGCCTTGTTCTAAAGCTCTTTGGGAACCGCTTGCGTAGCCCCACAGACCTGGGGGCTGCGGGCTTTCCTGCTGCCTTCAGCCTCGACACCACCCTTTCCCACTTGGCGCCGCGCCAGGCTCAAAAATGGCCATACGGCTGGAGATGGGTCCCCCGCCCTAAGAGCCAGCAGGGAAAACTATGCCTTGTTCTAAAGCTCTTTGGGAACCGCTTGCGTAGCCCCACAGACCTGGGGGCTGCAGGCTTTGCTCCTGCCTTCAGCCTCAAAGCCACCCTTTCCCACCTGGCGCCGCGCCAGGCTCAAAAATGGCCATACGGCTGGAGATGGGTCCCCGCCCAGAGAGCCAGCAGGGAAAACTATGCCTTGTTCTAAAGCTCTTTGGGAACCGCTTGCGTAGCCCCACAGACCTGGGGACTGCGGGCTTTCCTGCTGCCTTCAGCCTCGACACCACCCTTTCCCACTTGGCGCCGCGCCAGGCACAAAAATGGCCATACGGCTGGAGATGGGTCCCCCGCCCAAAGAGCCAGCAGGGAAAACTATGCCTTGTTCTAAAGCTCTTTGGGAACCGCTTGCATAGCCCCACAGACCTGGGGGCTGCAGGCTTTCCTGCTGTCTTCAGCCTCAAAGCCACCCTTTCCCACTTGGCGCCCTATCAGGCACAAAAATGGCCATACGGCTGGAGATGGGTCCCCCGCCCAAAGAGCCAGCAGGGAAAACTATGCCTTGTTCTAAAGCTCTTTGGGAACCGCTTGCGTAGCCCCACAGACCTGGGGGCTGCGGGCTTTCCTGCTGCCTTCAGCCTCGACACCACCCTTTCCCACTTGGCGCCCTATCAGGCACAAAAATGGCCATACGGCTGGAGATGTGTCCCCCGCCCAAAGAGCCAGCAGGGAAAACTATGCCTTGTTCTAAAGCTCTTTGGGAACCGCTTGCGTAGCCGCACAGACCTGGGGGCTGCGGGCTTTGCTGCTGCCTTCAGCCTCAAAGCCACCCTTTCCCACTTGGCGCCGCGCCAGGCACAAAAATGGCCATACGGCTGGAGATGGGTCCCCCGCCCAAAGAGCCAGCAGGGAAAACTATGCCTTGTTCTAAAGCTCTTTGGGAACCACTTGCGTAGCCCCACAGACCTGGGGGCTGCGGGCTTTCCTGCTGCCTTCAGCCTCAAAACCACCCTTTCCCACTTGGCGCCGCGCCAGGCTCAAAAATGGCCATACGGCTGGAGATGGGTCCCCCGCCCAGAGAGCCAGCAGGGAAAACTATGCCTTGTTCTAAAGCTCTTTGGGAACCGCTTGCGTAGCCCCACAGACCTGGGGGCTGCGGGCTTTCCTGCTGCCTTCAAGCCTCAAAGCCACCCTTTCCCACTGGGCGCCGGGCCAGGCACAAAAATGGCCTATGGCTGGAGATGGGTCCCCCGAACAAAGAGCCAGCAGGGAAAACTATGCCTTGTTCTAAAGCTCTTTGGGAACTGCTTGCGTAGCCCCACAGACCTGGGGGCTGCAGGCTTTCCTGCTGCCTTCAGCCTCAAAGCCACCCTTTCCCACTTGGCGCCCTATCAAGCACAAAAATGGCCTATGGCTGGAGATGGGTCCCAGGCCCAAAGAGCCAGCAGGGAAAACTATGCCTTGTTCTAAAGCTCTTTGGGAACCGCTTGCTTGGCCCCACAGACGTGGGGGCTGCGGGCTTTCCTGCTGCCTTCAGCCTCAAAGCCACCCTTTCCCACTTGGCGCCGTGCCAGGCACAAAAATGGCCATACGGCTGGAGATGGGTCCCCCGCCCAAAGAGACAGCAGGGAAAACTATGCCTTGTTCTAAAGCTCTTTGGGAACCGCTCGCTTGGCCCCACAGACCTGGGGGCTGCGGGCTTTGCTGCTGCCTTCAGCCTCAAAGCCACCCTTTCCCACTTGGCGCCGTGCCAGGCACAAAAATGGCCATACGGCTGGAGATGGGTCCCCCGCCCAAAGAGCCAGCAGGGAAAACTATGCCTTGTTCTAAAGCTCTTTGGGAACCGCTTGCTTGGCCCCACAGACCTGGGGGCTGCAGTCTTTGCTGCTGCCTTCAGCCTCAAAGCCACCCTTTCCCACTTGGCGCCGGGCCAGGGAAAAAAATGGCCATACGGCTGGAGATGGGTCCCCTGCCAAAAGAGCCAGCAGGGAAAACTATGCCTTGTTCTAAAGCTCTTTGGGAACCGATTGCGTAGCCCCACAGACCTGGGGGCTGCGGGCTTTCTGCTGCCTTCAGCCTCGATACCACCATTTCCCACTTGGCGCCGCGCCAGGCACAAAAATGGTCTATGGCTGGAGATGGGTCCCCCGCCCAAAGAGCCAGCAGGGAAAACTATGCCTTGTTCTAAAGCTCTTTGGGAACCGCTTGCGTAGCCCCACAGACCTGGGGGCTGCGGGCTTTCCTGCTGCCTTTAGCCTCGACACCACCCTTTCCCTCTTGGCGCCGCGCCAGGCACAAAAATGGCCGTACGGCTGGAGATGGGTCCCCCGCCCAAAGAGCCAGCAGGGAAAACTATGCCTTGTTCTAAAGCTCTTTGGGAACCGCTTGCGTAGCCGCACAGACCTGGGGGCCGCGGGCTTTCCTGCTGCCTTCAGCCTCAAAGCCACCCTTTCCCACTTTGCGCCGGGCCAGGCACAAAAATGGCCATACGGCTGGAGATGGGTCCCCCGCCCAAAGAGCCAGCAGGGAAAACTATGCCTTGTTCTAAAGCTCTTTGGGAACCGCTTGCGTAGCCCCACAGACGTGGGGGCTGCGGGCTTTCCTGCTGCCTTCAGCCTCAAAGCAACCCTTTCCCACTTGGCGCCCTATCAAGCACAAAAATGGCCTAT